>NW_022991248.1:0-62666 GCF_902827175.1 Gymnodraco acuticeps
ATCCTCTCTAGGGTGCACCTGTAGAAGGTCAGGATGCTCTATATGGTGCACCTGTAGAAGGTCAGGATGCTCTCTAGGGTGCACCTGTAGAAGGTCAGGATGCTCTCTATATGGTGCACCTGTAGAAGGTCAGGATGCTCTAGGGTGCACCTGTAGAAGGTCAGGATGCTCTCTATATGGTGCACCTGTAGAAGGTCAGGATCCTCTCTAGGGTGCACCTGTAGAAGGTCAGGATCCTCTCTATGGTGCACCTGTAGAAGGTCAGGATCCTCTCTATGGTGCACCTGTAGAAGGTCAGGATCCTCTCTATGGAGCACCTGAAGGTCAGGATCCTCTCTAGGGTGCACCTGTAGAAGGTCAGGATCCTCTCTATGGTGCACCTGTAGAAGGTCAGGATGCTCTCTATGTGCACCTGTAGAAGGTCAGGATCCTCTCTATGGTGCACCTGTAGAAGGTCAGGATGCTCTCTATGGAGCACCTGTAGAAGGTCAGGATGCTCTCTATGGAGCACCTGTAGAAGGTCAGGATGCTCTCTATGGAGCACCTGAAGAAGGTCAGGATCCTCTCTATGGAGCACCTGTAGAAGGTCAGGATGCTCTCTATGGGCACCTGTAGAAGGTCAGGATGCTCTCTATGGTGCACCTGTAGAAGGTCAGGATGCTCTCTATGGAGCACCTGTAGAAGGTCAGGGTGCTCTCTATGGAGCACCTGAGAAGGTCAGGATCCTCTCTATGGTGCACCTGTAGAAGGTCAGGATCCTCTCTATGGTGCACCTGTAGAAGGTCAGGATGCTCTCTATGGAGCACCTGTAGAAGGTCAGGATGCTCTCTATGGAGCACCTGAGAAGGTCAGGATCTCTCTATGGAGCACCTGTAGAAGGTCAGGATCTCTCTATGGTGCACCTGTAGAAGGTCAGGATGCTCTCTATGGAGCACCTGTAGAAGGTCAGGATGCTCTCTATGGAGCACCTGTAGAAGGTCAGGATGCTCTCTATGGAGCACCTGTAGAAGGTCAGGATCCTCTCTATGGAGCACCTGTAGAAGGTCAGGATCCTCTCTATGGAGCACCTGTAGAAGGTCAGGATGCTCTCTATGAGCACCTGTAGAAGGTCAGGATCCTCTCTATGGAGCACACTGTAGAAGGTCAGGATCCTCTCTATGGTGCACCTGTAGAAGGTCAGGATCTCTCTATGGAGCACCTGTAGAAGGTCAGGATCCTCTCTATGGTGCACCTGTAGAAGGTCAGGATCCTCTCTATGGTGCACCTGTAGAAGGTCAGGATCCTCTGGAGCACCTGTAGAAGGTCAGGATCTCTCTATGGAGCACCTGTAGAAGGTCAGGATCCTCTCTATGGTGCACCTGTAGAAGGTCAGGGTCCTCTCTATGGTGCACCTGAAGGTCAGGATGCTCTCTATGGAGCACCTGTAGAAGGTCAGGATCCTCTATGGAGCACCTGTAGAAGGTCAGGATCCTCTCTATGGTGCACCTGTAGAAGGTCAGGGTCCTCTCTATGGAGCACCTGAAGGTCAGGATCTCTCTATGGCACCTGTAGAGGTCAGGGTCCTCTCTATGGAGCCCTGTAGAAGGTCAGGATCCTCTCTATGGTGCACCTTAGAAGGTCAGGATCCTCTCTATGGAGCACCTGTAGAAGGTCAGGATCCTCTCTATGGTGCACCTGTAGAAGGTCAGGGTCCTCTCTATGGTGCACCTGTAGAAGGTCAGGATCCTCTCTATGGTGCACCTATAGAAGGTCAGGATCCTCTCTATGGTGCACCTGTAGAAGGTCAGGGTCCGTCTCTATGGAGCACCTGTAAGGTCAGGATCCTCTCTATGGTGCACCTGTAGAAGGTCAGGATGCTCTATGGTGCACCTGTAGAGGTCAGGGTCCTCTCTATGGAGCACCTGTAGAAGGTCAGGGTCTCTCTATGGAGCACCTGAAGGTCAGGATCCTCTCTATGGAGCACCTGTAGAAGGTCAGGATCCTCTCTATGGAGCACCTGTGAAGGTCAGGATCTCTCTATGGTGCACCTGAGAAGGTCAGGATCCGCTCTATGGAGCACCTGAAGGTCAGGATCCTCTATGGAGCACCTGTAAGGTCAGGATCCTCTCTATGGTGCACCTGTAGAAGGTCAGGTCCTCTCTATGGAGCACCTGAAGGTCAGGATGCTCTCTAGCGAGCACCTGAAGGTAAGGATCCTCTGGAGCACCTGAAGGTCAGGATGCTCTCTATGGAGCACCTGAAGGTAAGGAGCTCTATATTGTTTGTTTGTAGCCTTTATTGAACCAGGTGAAGCCCCTTAAGATCAACAGATCTCTTCTTCAAGGTGACCTGCAGGACATAGTTACACATGTAACATAAAAACAACAGAACCAATAAGGATGACATCCAACATAATGTACAGGGTACAGTTTACAAACTCTATTCACAGAGACAGGTACCATGAGTATCACACAGCATGTCGCTCAGCTGAGTTTCAAAGTGATGCAGGGGAACCAAAGTGCTCAGTTTGAAACATGTTTGCAGACTGTTCCAAGTTAGTGGAGCTGCACAACTAAAAGCTTTCTTCCCTAAGACAGTCCTAGCACTTGGCACATTTCATAAAACAACATCATGAGATCTCAGGCAATACGTACTTTCAATTCGTGGAGAGATCAGAGAGCAGATATAAAAAGGTAGTTTACCCAACATGGCTTTGTAAATGAACATGTACCAATGACTGAGCCTCCGTACAGTTAGTGAAGGCAGACCTGCCTCGGCATACAGGGTACAGTGATGAGTAAGTGCTTTACAGTTAGTAACACATCTCAGGGCACTGTGATAGGCGGCATCTCACTTTTCCAGGCAATGGGCAGGTGCATTCATATAGATCAGATCACCAGAGTCCAGCACAGGTCAAAAGGTCACAGAGCCTTTTCCTGGCCTCAAGCGAGAAACAGGGACTTGTTCCTGAAAAAGAAACCTAGCCTAACCCTCAGCTTTTTAAGCAGGTTATTGACATGAAGTTTAAAAGTAAGACAATCATCAAGCCAGATACCAAGGTATTTATAACTGGTAACCACTTCAAGTACTTGTCCTTGCATAGTAACAATATCCAAAGCAGGCTCTGGTGTCTTTTTAGCTTTAGAAAAGAGCATTACCTTGGTTTTATCAACATTTAAAAGAAGCTTTAGTTCAGAGAGCTGAGTCTGAATAATGTTAAAAACAGCCTGTAATTTAACACCAGCCCTCCTGAATGGAGGGACCTGCACAGAACATCACGGTATCATCCGCATACAAATGTAAAGTAGCTTCATTCACATTTTCACCTAAACTGTTGATATGGAGAATAAAAGTGGACCTAAAACAGAACCTTGAGGAACACCATTAGCCATGTTTAACCACTCAGAAGACAGCCCATCAAAGTGAACACATTGGGGACCTTTCAGAGAGGTAGTTCACAAACCACCCACTGCATGGCTGGATATGCTGGATATACTGAGTAGCCTCTGAGTAGCCTCTGCTTTAAGATGCGATGATCGACGGTATCAAACGCTTTGGATAGGTCAACAAATAGAGCTGCACAACTCTGCTTATTATCTAAAATACTCTCCACATCATCACCACTTTCATTGTGGCAGTGATGGTGCTGTGTTGCTTTCTGAAGCCTGACTGATGTTTAGACAGGATGTCATTCGTACATAAAAACACCTTTACCTGTTCACTCACTAAGGCGTTCAAGAACTTTCGCCAGAACTGACAATTTAGAGATTGGCCTATAGTTATTTAAATAGTTGCCTCCCCTCCTTTTAGCAAAGGCAGGACATACGCTGACTTCCATACTTTTGGAATTGTGTTTGAGCTGAGGGAGAGGTTAAAAAGAGTAGTGAGAGGTGGAGCAATCAAATCTGCAGCTAACTTTAAAAAGAAAGGCTCTACGTTGTCCGGGCCGGCCGGTTTCTTAGGATCTAACTTGGTTAAAGCTTCACGAACAATACCAATAGTTAAAGGAGTAAAACTGAAAGGGTTTTCCAACACACGTCTTTCAGAGTCACAGACTGTAGTGTTCACAGAAGCAGAGTTAGTGACAGAAATCAAAAAGAGAACCGCAGGACACAACATGCTCATTAAAGCAATTTAGCATAGTAGCCCTGTCCGATATAGAGCCAGATGCTGTGGTAATGCACGGAGGTAGCTCATTACGGATATCGCTGGTGGAAATCGATTTTATGGCTTTCCAACATTCCTAGGATTATTCAGATTCTTTGTGGAAACTGACAGATAGTACTTTGATTAGCACTTTTAACATGTGAAGTGAAGCTATTCCTTAGCTGCCTGAAACGCAGCCACTCTACCTCTGAGCCTGATCTCCTAGCCTTTGCCCAGGCCTTGTTTCTCTCATGAAGGAGACTGGACAGCTCAGCAGAAAAACCAGGGATTGTTTCGTCCCTTCACTCTAAATGTCGATGTCTATCTATAATTTTCATAAAACCAAGATAAAAATAAGACCATGCGGTTTCTACATCAGCACACAGATTGATTTTTCCCCAATCAAACTCAAACAGATCATGAACACAACCTGCTCCACAAAATGTTTTTTGTCTCTCTTTGTGATAATACGAGGTTTAACCTTTTGGACCTGAGTGTCCCTAATTGTGGCGACAACACAGTGATCACTCACATCATTTCCAAATACTCCCAACAGATGAGTATTTATGGGGAACATTTGTTACAAATTAGATCAATTAAGGAGGATTTATTTGGGGACTTAATATTTGGGCGAGTAGGAGGACTGTCTATAATCTGGGTGAAATTCAAAGAGGTACACAGGTTTTTTTTAAAGTCCTCTGACACAGAAGTTAACCAGTCCCAGTTAAAATCACCAAGCAGCACTATTTCCTTGTAGGAAAGTTGTGATAACAGTTTTGCCAATGACGATAAAGAGTCCTTGACAGCCGAGGGGGGGCCCTGTAGCATGCCCACCACCATGACCTGTTGACCCCTTTGTTACCTCAATATTCACGGCTAAACATTCTAGCTGTTTACTAACCGATTTGGAAACCATATTAGTTACACCAAAACTTATTTTTCACATAAATGGCAACGCCACCACCTTTTTAGGCCGGTCAGTACGATACACACTGTAACCATTTATGTAAATGTCAGAGGCCAAAAGGATTTATCTAGCCATGTTTCTGATAACACAATGACATCAGCATCAGTCGAACTCGCCCAAATACGGACAAAATCTAATTTAGGTAACAGACTACGCACATTTAAATGAATGAAACCTAGGCCAGATCTAGATATAAATCCAGCAGGCAGGAGCTATTTGACTAATACTGCAAGGTGGACCTGGATGTGGCTGTACATTTCCTGATAGTAACAACAACAAAAATACCAAGCACCTTTTCCTCTTAATCAACACACATACATTGTCAGCTGTTCTAGAGTCACCAGAAAACTTCGCGAAAGTGAGATTAGAGTTTAAAAAAACAATTCTGAAGGGACCATCGTGGCAGGCATGTGAGAAGACCAACATTTTCCGAAATGAATGTCTGTGACAAGGCAACCAGTAATTGTCTGTGTAACACATCCGAACCTTTACAGGGGATGTCCACTGCGGGCGGTAGAACAGACCTGAATCCAGTCGACTTCTCAGGATAACGAGAGAACTTCTTTGTCCAAAATAGCTAACAGGCATAGCAGAATCACGATATGGGCCATTTTCCCAGACCAGCACAGCATCCGGATAGGCGCGCAAGCAGGCCCGAAACGTGGAGGCGCTCCGGTCTCTTCGCGATATCCCCGGTGCAGAACCTCCTCAGTACAGCAGGATAGGCGAAGCAGGCCCAGCTCGAGGCGTAGAGGCGCTCTCTCTCCGCGATATCCCCGTGGTAAAACGTCCTCGGCACCGTAGAGCACGACAGGTGGAGCAGGGGATACAGGCCTCCGCTACAGCAGGTGTAAAGCAGGCCGCAGCCCGAACGCGAAGCCGCTCCGTCTCTCCGCGACTTCCCGGGGAAAAAACCTCCCCACAGCACAGCACAGGTGCACAGGTAAACCTCTCTCTACGCCGACGGAGGTTGGCTTTCTGATGAGCGAAGGAGCACCTGAAGGTCAGGATCCTCTCTATGGAGCACCTGAAGGTCAGGATCCTCTCTATGGAGCACCTGAAGGTCAGGATCCTCTCTATGGAGCACCTGAAGGTCAGGATCCTCTCTAGGGTGCACCTGTGAAGGTCAGGATGCTCTCTATGGTGCACCTGTAGAAGGTAGGATGCTCTCTGGTGCACCTGTAGAAGGTCAGGATCTCTCTAGGGTGCACCTGTAGAAGGTCAGGATGCTCTCTAGGGTGCACCTGTAGAAGGTCAGGATGCTCTCTATATGGTGCACCTGTAGAAGGTCAGGATCCTCTCTAGGGTGCACCTGTAGAAGGTCAGGATGCTCTCTATATGGTGCACCTGTAGAAGGTCAGGATGCTCTCTATGCACCTGTAGAAGGTCAGGATGCTCTCTATATGGTGCACCTGTAGAAGGTCAGGATGCTCTCTAGGGTGCACCTGTAGAAGGTCAGGATCTCTAGGGTGCACCTGTAGAAGGTCAGGATCCTCTCTATGGTGCACCTGTAGAAGGTCAGGATCTCTCTATGGTGCACCTGTAGAAGGTCAGGATCCTCTCTATGGTGCACCTGTAGAAGGTCAGGATCCTCTCTATGGAGCACCTGAAGGTCAGGATGCTCTCTAGGTGCACCTGTAGAAGGTCAGGATCCTCTCTATGGTGCACCTGTAGAAGGTCAGGATGCTCTCTATGGAGCACCTGTAGAAGGTCAGGATGCTCTCTATGGAGCACCTGTAAGAAGGTCAGGATCCTCTCTATGGAGCACCTGTAGAAGGTCAGGATGCTCTCTATGGTGCACCTGTAGAAGGTCAGGATGCTCTCTATGGAGCACCTGTAGAAGGTCAGGATGCTCTCTATGGAGCACCTGTAGAAGGTCAGGATCCTCTCTATGGAGCACCTGTAGAAGGTCAGGATGCTCTCTATGGAGCACCTGTAGAAGGTCAGGATGCTCTCTATGGAGCACCTGTAGAAGGTCAGGATCCTCTCTATGGTGCACCTGAAGGTCAGGATCCTCTCTATGGAGCACCTGTAGAAGGTCAGGATGCTCTCTATGGAGCACCTGTAGAAGGTCAGGATCCTCTCTATGGTGCACCTGAAGGTCAGGATCCTCTCTATGGTGCACCTGAAGAAGGTCAGGATCCTCTCTATGGAGCACCTGTAGAAGGTCAGGATGCTCTCTATGGAGCACCTGTAGAAGGTCAGGATCCTCTCTATGGCACCTGAAGGTCAGGATGCTCTCTATGGAGCACCTGTAGAAGGTCAGGATGCTCTCTATGGAGCACCTGTAGAAGGTCAGGATCCTCTCTATGGTGCACCTGTAGAAGGTCAGGATGCTCTCTATGGAGCACCTGTAGAAGGTCAGGATGCTCTCTATGGAGCACCTGTAGAAGGTCAGGATCCTCTCTATGGAGCACCTGTAGAAGGTCAGGATCCTCTCTATGGTGCACCTGTAAGGTCAGGGTCCTCTCTATGGAGCACCTGTAAAGGTCAGGATGCTCTCTATGGAGCACCTGTAGAAGGTCAGGATCCTCTCTATGGGCACCTGTAGAAGGTCAGGATCCTCTCTATGGAGCACCTGTAGAAGGTCAGGATCCTCTCTATGGTGCACCTGTAGAAGGTCAGGGTCCTCTCTATGGTGCACCTGTAGAAGGTCAGGATCCTCTCTATGGTGCACCTATAGAAGGTCAGGATGCTCTCTATGGTGCACCTGTAGAAGGTCAGGGTCCTCTCTATGGAGCACCTGTAGAAGGTCAGGATCCTCTCTATGGTGCACCTGTAGAAGGTCAGGATGCTCTCTATGGTGCACCTGTAGAAGGTCAGGGTCCTCTCTATGGAGCACCTGTAGAAGGTCAGGGTCCTCTCTATGGTGCACCTGAAGGTCAGGATCCTCTCTATGGAGCACCTGTAGAAGGTCAGGATCCTCTCTATGGAGCACCTGTAGAAGGTCAGGATCCTCTCTATGGTGCACCTGTAGAAGGTCAGGATCCTCTCTATGGTGCACCTGTAGAAGGTCAGGATGCTCTCTATGGAGCACCTGTAGAAGGTCAGGGTCCTCTCTATGGAGCACCTGAAGGTCAGGATCCTCTCTATGGAGCACCTGTAGAAGGTCAGGATCCTCTCTATGGTGCACCTGTAGAAGGTCAGGGTCCTCTCTATGGTGCACCTGTAGAAGGTCAGGATCCTCTCTATGGAGCACCTGTAGAAGGTCAGGATGCTCTCTATGGAGCACCTGTAGAAGGTCAGGATCCTCTCTATGGTGCACCTGTAGAAGGTCAGGATGCTCTATGGAGCACCTGTAAAGGTCAGGGTCCTCTCTATGGAGCACCTGTAGAAGGTCAGGGTCCTCTCTATGGTGCACCTGAAGGTCAGGATCCTCTCTATGGAGCACCTGTAGAAGGTCAGGGTCCTCTCTATGGTGCACCTGAAGGTCAGGATGCTCTCTATGGAGCACCTGTAGAAGGTCAGGATCCTCTCTATGGAGCACCTGAAGAAGGTCAGGATCCTCTCTATGGAGCACCTGTAGAAGGTCAGGATGCTCTCTATGGAGCACCTGTAGAAGGTCAGGATCCTCTCTATGGTGCACATGTAGAAGGTCAGGATCTCTCTATGGAGCACCTGTAGAAGGTCAGGGTCCTCTCTATGGAGCACCTGTAGAAGGTCAGGATCCTCTCTATGGAGCACCTGTAGAAGGTCAGGATCCTCTCTATGGAGCACCTGTAGAAGGTCAGGATCCTCTCTATGGAGCACCTGTAGAAGGTCAGGATCCTCTCTATGGAGCACCTGTAGAAGGTCAGGGTCCTCTCTATGGAGCACCTGTAGAAGGTCAGGGTCCTCTCTATGGAGCACATGTAGAAGGTCAGGATCCTCTCTATGGAGGCACCACTGTAGAAGGTCAGGATCCTCTCTATGGAGCACCTGTAGAGAGGTCAGGGTCCTACTCTATGGAGCCACCTGTAGAAGGTCAGGGTCCTCTCTATCCTCCTCTCTTTACCTGTGCAGGTGAGCGGCTGCTGTTTGACGAGATATGAGTCAACATTCTGAATCTCTGTGAGTCATCAGCATCGATAAGACTCGACACGAAACCACTTTATGACTTCTGGGGAGATTTCTTATCAGAGCCTCCAGAGGACTCGACACACGGACAGTTTATTCTGCTTGCTTTAATCCTCATTGTTCATGTTGTCACCAGATCAGCTGATCCTGGATCTGTGAAAACACCTTCATATTAAAAAGACACAGCTTATAACCAGCAGAGAAATAAAAGGTACAACTCAATTAACTTTAAGCTTTTTAAATTATATCTATTTTTGGTTTTAATACAATATTTAAAAACATTTTCAATTTCTTCTTGGAATTTGATCTTAATTATTTTTTATTATGATTTGACTTTATTACGATTTTAAATGCAGGGCTTTTGCTCAGTGTGTTTGTCTGTAGCGCCCCCTGCAGGATTCTTCTGTCACTCAATCACATGAATACAGTTATTGATAACGACGTTTGAAACGAAAATATTCAACATAAACACAACTTATTATAGTAGTATGTTTCTTTTGTAAAGTAATAAAGTGTCTGTCCAGTCTACAGTGATTTTATGATATAACATAATTAATACAAAATAATTAATTTAAACAACTTTTTATTTTAAATAATGGCAAATTAGATCACCAAATAATGTATTAAATTAATGTATTGTTATATGATATTTTATATTAGTTCTGAATGCATCCATCAAATATTAATATTATTGTTAGACTGAATTCTTTTCTTTTTTTTAAAGAATCTCACAGAAATATATTGATTTTTTCCTGATTTTTTATTTTCTCAAAGATAAATATTTATTTTTCTATGAGCTTCTTTTTTTCTGATTTTTGTTGTTGTGGAAAATCTAAGAATTATGACTTTTTTCTCAGATTTCAGAGATGAAAGCTTCATATATACAGTCTATGGATGAAAGTCAGAACTCAATAGTGGTTATACTTGTGTGTTTGGCCAGCAGGGCGGCGCTCCACACACTGAGCTCTGCTCTCTGAAACCACAGAAGAAGAAGAAGGAAGAAGGCGCTGAAAATGGCTGCTCCGAAAAACATCCCGAAAGACGCGCAGGTTTAAAGATTAAAACCTCTCTTTTCACACTTTACCAGTCAGTAAGCTGCAGGTTGACCTCACGCGGCTCGTGCTTTTGTTTAAATCCTCCAGTTAACGCCAAGAAAAGACATCTGATGAACATGCTAACGGGAGCTAGTTAGCTCGTTGGCTAACAGTAGCTCTATGTTCCCCGTTAAATTCCATTCAAGCATTAGCCACCAGCTAGCAGACTGAGCCTAGCATGTAGCCGGTGTTCGGATGTAAACACGACTTGTTTCTCACAGTTTATGTATCTGTGCAGGTGCTTGTTATTAACATTAATGGTTATTCAAGCCGTCTTTATCGGCAGCTTTATGGATGTGTATTAGCAGGTAAGCTGAGTTTAAATTAAACCGGGTCAGAAAGGATTCACCTGTTATTCACTTATTGTACAAATATACTGCTTTAAGTGTGAACCTTTATACTTAATACTAACATTTAATTGGTTTAACTTCTTTTTAAATATTTGTTTTATAAGTATCTTTATTATATTGTATTTGATCTTTTATTGGACATTCAAAATGTTTTAATTATTACGTTTAGTTCATATTTCGCTTCTTTTATCACTGTTCCAGATACACAGGGGTCAGAGGTGATTCTCAGATCTTGTGCTTGAGTAAAAACTATAATATATAATACTAACACAATTCAAAGCTGCAAGATATAGTAGAGTATTTCCATTTGATATTTCTAATTTAATGTAGAAACATGGAAGACTAAAATAAATCCCACAAAAGCATTTTCCATTTATATAATAATCATCTATCAGGGTTAGTCTTTGTAGATACAACGTGAATTAGCTTTTGCCTTTTCTAACTCGGATTGTACCTTAAAGGGGACCTATCATGCAAAATGCACTTTCTGATGTCTGTTATACATCAACATGTGTCCCCGGTGTGTCCCCGGTGTGTCCCCGGTGTGTCTGGGAACTCATGCAGCGTCAGCAAATAAAACCCTCTCTCTTTTCCTCCGTACCCAATCTCTAAAAACGGGGAACAACGGAGATGATCCAGATTTGCGTCCGATATGACGTAATATCTGAAATGTGGACCCACGGCCCAATCAGAAACGTTGCTATCAGAAACAATGCCCGACTGTTTTGGACGTAATATGGTCGGTGTTTACATTAGCATCGCTAACACTCAGAGCTAACCTGTACTGGAGAGCATGTGTGTGAAGAAGCAGGAAGTAAAAAGGAACTCACCTTGTGGTATAACCGGCAAGAGAGAAAGCCTTTGAGCTCCAAACTGTTTCAGAGAGAATCCTTGATAATCCATGATATGGCGTTTCATCACGGCAGTATTTAGTTTAGACAGTAGCTGCCGGGTCCCGCATGAGCTCAGACCCTCCTCTTTAAAGCTTTATACCCAAATCAGCACTTTAGAAACAGGAAGTGAAATAGAGGGATTTGAGGCGTGGCTAAAATCTGTTTGGTGTTTGGAGCAAAACACTTCATAGACATGTTTTTAATGTATTTGTGTATATCTGAGACCTCTGCTGTTGCCTAGAAACAGCCTGATAGGTGACCTTTAAATTATGTAAACATTTGATTAATTAATTAGTGAATAAAATGCATCATAGAAATCCAAATGTATTGATAATATTTATATTGCATTTTAAATTTCAAAACGATGCGTTAAAAATGGAGTAATGTCAGAGATGATTGAATTATAATAACTGTGTTTACCTATTGGATGCACATGTTGGCCGGTACTGTGGGATTCTATTTACATGTTTCTGTAGAGGATACAGAGGGAACTATTATATATACATTTAATATGGTCCTTTCTTTTGCTGACGGTCTGACTGTGGTTGTGTTTCAGGTGATGATCCAGATCCTGAAGGACATGGGGATCACCGAGTACGAGCCCAGAGTCATAAACCAGATGTTAGAGTTCACCTACAGTGAGTTACCACGAAGAGAGATTCTATCAGTATGTAGTGTCTCTACTTTAAAGAGTCCTCTCCTGCTGATGTTCAGGTGTATATCAGTATGTAGTGGCTCTACTTTAAAGAGTCCTCTCCTGCTGATGTTCAGGTGTAATCAGTGTGTAGAGTCTCTACTTTAAAGAGTCCTCTCCTGCTGATGTTCAGGTGTATATCAGTATGTAGTGTCTCTACTTTAAAGAGTCCTCTCCTGCTGATGTTCAGGTGTATATCAGTATGTAGTGTCTCTACTTTAAAGAGTCCTCTCCTGCTGATGTTCAGGTGTATATCAGTATGTAGTGTCTCTACTTTAAAGAGTCCTCTCCTGCTGATGTTCAGGTGTATATCAGTATGTAGTGTCTCTACTTTAAAGAGTCCTCTCCGGCTGATGTTCAGGTGTATATCAGTATGTAGTGTCTCTACTTTAAAGAGTCCTCTCCTGCTGATGTTCAGGGTGTATATCAGTATGTAGTGTCTCTACTTTAAAGAGTCCTCTCCTGCTGATGTTCAGGTGTAATCAGTATGTAGTGTCTCTACTTTAAAGAGTCCTCTCCTGCTGATGTTCAGGTGTATATCAGTATGTAGTGTCTCTACTTTAAAGAGTCCTCTCCTGCTGATGTTCAGGTGTATATCAGTATGTAGTGTCTCTACTTTAAAGAGTCCTCTCCTGCTGATATTCAGGTGTATATCAGTATGTAGTGTCTCTACTTTAAAGAGTCCTCTCCTGCTGATGTTCAGGTGTATATCAGTATGTAGTGTCTCTACTTTAAAGAGTCCTCTCCTGCTGATGTTCAGGTGTATATCAGTATGTAGAGTCTCTACTTTAAAGAGTTCTCTCCTGCTGAATGTTCAAGTGTATATCAGTATGTAGTGTCTCTACTTTAAAGAGTCCTCTCCTGCTGATGTTCAGGGTGTATATCAGTATGTAGTCTCCTCTACTTTAAAGAGTCCTCTCCTGCTGATGTTCAGGTGTATATCAGTATGTAGTGTCTCTACTTTAAAGAGTCCTCTCCTGCTGATGTTCAGGTGTATATCAGTATGTAGTGTCTCTACTTTAAAGAGTCCTCTCCTGCTGATGTTCAGGTGTATATCAGTATGTAGTGTCTCTACTTTAAAGAGTCCTCTCCTGCTGATGTTCAGGTGTATATCAGTATGTAGTGTCTCTACTTTAAAGAGTCCTCTCCTGTTGATGTTCAGGTGTGTATCAGTATGTAGTGTCTCTACTTTAAAGAGTCATCTCCTGCTGATGTTCAGGTGTATATCAGTATGTAGTGTCTCTACTTTAAAGAGTCCTCTCCTGCTGATGTTCAGGTGTATATCAGTATGTAGTGTCTCTACTTTAAAGAGTCCTCTCCTGCTGATGTTCAGGTGTATATAAGTATGTAGAGTCTCTACTTTAAAGAGTCCTCTCCTGCTGATGTTTCAGGTGTATATCAGTATGTAGTGTCTCTACTTTAAAGAGTCCTCTCCTGCTGATGTTCAGGTGTATATCAGTATGTAGTGTCTCTACTTTAAAGAGTCCTCTTCTGCTGATGTTCAGGTGTATATCAGTATGTAGTGTCTCTACTTTAAAGAGTCCTCTCCTGCTGATGTTCAGGGTGTATATCAGTATGTAGTGTCTCTACTTTAAAGAGTCCTCTCCTGCTGATGTTCAGGTGTATATCAGTATGTAGTGTCTCTACTTTAAAGAGTTCTCTCCTGCTGATGTTCAGGTGTATATCAGTGTGTAGTGTCTCTACTTTAAAGAGTCCTCTCCTGCTGATGTTCAGGTGTATATCAGTATGTAGTGTCTCTACTTTAAAGAGTCCTCTCCTGCTGATGTTCAGGTGTATATCAGTATGTAGTGTCTCTACTTTAAAGAGTCCTCTCCTGCTGATGTTCAGGTGTATATCAGTATGTAGTGTCTCTACTTTAAAGAGTCCTCTCCTGCTGATGTTCAGGTGTATATCAGTATGTAGTGTCTCTACTTTAAAGAGTCCTCTCCTGCTGATGTTCAGGTGTATATCAGTATGTAGTGTCTCTACTTTAAAGAGTCCTCTCCTGCTGATGTTCAGGTGTATATCAGTATGTAGTGTCTCTACTTTAAAGAGTCCTCTCCTGCCTTATGTTCAGGTGTATATTAGTATGTAGTGTCTCTACTTTAAAGAGTCCTCTCCTGCTGATGTTCAGGTGTATATCAGTATGTAGTGTCTCTACTTTAAAGAGTCCTCCCCTGCTGATGTTCAGGTGTATATCAGTATGTAGTGTCTCTACTTTAAAGAGTCCTCTCCTGCTGATGTTCAGGTGTATATCAGTATGTAGTGTCTCTACTTTAAAGAGTCCTCCCCTGCTGATGTTCAGGTGTATATCAGTATGTAGTGTATCTACTTTAAAGAGTCCTCTCCTGCTGATGTTCAGGTGTATATCAGTATGTAGTGTCCCTCTACTTTAAGAGTCCTCTCCGGCTTGATGTTCAGGTGTATATCAGTATGTAGTGTCTCTACTTAAAGAGTCCTCTCCTGCTGATGTTCAGGTGTATATCAGTATGTAGTGTCTCTTACTTTAAGAGTCCTCTCCTGCTGATGTTCAGGTGTATATCAGTATGTACGACTGTCTCTACTTTAAAGAGTCCTCTCCTGCTGAGTTCAGGTGTATATCAGTATGTAGTGTCTCTACTTTAAAGAGTCCTCTCCTGCTGATGTTCAGGTGTATATCAGTATGTAGGTCTCTACTTTAAAGAGTCCTCTCCTGCTGATGTTCAGGTGTATATCAGTATGTAGTGTCTCTACTTTAAAGAGTCCTCTCCTGCTGATGTTCCAGGTGTATATCATATGTAGTGTATCTACTTTAAAGAGTCCTCTCATGCTGATGTTCAGGTGTATATCAGTATGTAGTGTCTCTACTTTAAAGAGTCCTCTCCTGCTGATGTTCAGGTGTATATCAGTATGTAGTGTCTCTACTTTAAAGAGTCCTCTCCTGCTGATGTTCAGGTGTATATCAGTATGTAGTGTCTCTACTTTAAAGAGTCCTCTCTCCTGCTGATGTTCAGGTGTATATCAGTATGTAGTGTATCTACTTTAAAGAGTCCTCTCCTGCTGATGTTCAGGTGTATATCAGTATGTAGTGTCTCTAGTTTAAAGAGTCCTCTCCTGCTGATATTTTAGGTGTATATCAGTATGTAGTGTCTCTACTTTTAAAGAGTCCTCTCCTGCTGATGTCCAGGTGTATATCAGTATGTAGTGTCTCTACTTTAAAGAGTCCTCTCCTGCTGATGTTCAGGTGTATATCAGTATGTAGTGTCTCTACTTTAAAGAGTCCTCTCCTGCTGATGTTCAGGTGTATATCAGTATGTAGTGTCTCTACTTTAAAGAGTCCTCTCCTGCTGATGTCCAGGTTGTATATCAGTATGTAGTGTCTCTGCTTTAAAGAGTCCTCTCCTGCTGATGTTCAGGTGTATATCAGTATGTAGTGTCTCTACTTTAAAGAGTCCTCTCCTGCTGATGGTTCAGGTGTATATCAGTATGTAGTGTCTCTACTTTAAAGAGTCCTCTCCTGCTGATGTTCAGGTGTATATCAGTATGGTAGTGTCTCTACTTTAAAGAGTCCTCTCCTGCTGATGTTTTTCTCAGGATACGTGACGACTATTATCGAAGACGCTAAAATCTACGCGACTCACGCCAAAAGTCGACGGTTGACGCTGACGACATCAAGCTGGCGATCCAGTGCCGCATGGACCAGTCCTTCACCTCGCCGCCGCCGAGAGACGTAAATACTAAATATATTTACGTTGAGTTGTTAAAATCCCCTCTTGTATTGTGTCATCGTTGCACCCCTTTAAGTCAGGGGGGTTCGAACCACATTTCATGGCGGGCCACATCAGCGTTCAGGTCGCACTCAAGGGGCCGGTTTGTAACTTTAAGACTATATAAAATACATATATAATATATATAAAATAATGTATGATATCACATGATTGCCTCTGCTTTGGAGTATTAACTGATAGGGTGATAACTTCATAATTAACGTCTGAAAGCAGAAGTCTAGGGCAAATCATTGAAAGTCTCTTCAGTGTCACACAATGAGATGCATTGTGGGAGATGCAGTAAGGCGCATGTAACCGTATATAAACATATTATATTATTTTTCAGACCTCCCCAGCTTTAAAGGTTGTATATGTCGTGTCAAATGATCATATACTCATTTCAAACATATAGTCTTACACTCTGATTGCCTTTTACTTTGTTAAAGTATATTTTTAGTCTTGTATGTGTTGAACAGAGACAGATGTTTAGGCTTTACATTTCAGGAGGCAAAGGAAGTCAAATGTGGATTTTAAAAAAGGACGAGGGGGTTTCATGGTGGGATGTTTAGATGGATATCCTCGTGGATTCATCTTCCTATTATACACACATGCATTTCCAAACATTTGGACTACCTATGTTGCAAATGTATTATCTTTTCAATTTACACACGGCATCTATTGCACGTCTGTCCGTCCTGGGAGAGGGATCCCTCCTCTGTTGCTCTCCCTGAGGTTTCTCCCATTTTTCCCTTTAAACTGTGGGTTTTCTCCGGAAGTCTTTCCTTGTACGATGTGAGGGTCTAAGGACAGAGGGTCTAAGGACAGAGGGTCTAAGGACAGAGGGTCTAAGGACAGAGGGTCTAAGGACAGAGGGTGTCGTATTGTCATACTGATATTTTGTACAAACTGTAAAGTCCACTGAGACAAATGTAACATTTGTGATATTGGGCTATAAATAAACATTGATTGATTGATTTAGATGATGCCCAAGAGACTTTAAGGGTGGGACCAGTTGGATTTTCTCTCGACTATATAGTGTGACTGTGTTCTGGGTGCAAAGCCATTTGATCCTCTGAGGGTGAAGCTGCTCTGTTCGTGCATTCAGATCCATTTCACTTGGATATATTGACTTTCTTTATTACTTTTATTAAATATACCAAAAGACACACTTAGTCCCTGAATCATTTATCAGTTTCTCTTCAGAGTTTCCTCCACAGTATATATGTGTTGTGTGTGTTTCATGTTGTAGTTCCTGCTGGAGGTGGCGCGGCAGAAGAACCTGACCCCCCTCCCGCTGATCAAGCCGTACACCGGACCCCGCCTCCCCCCCGACAGATACTGCCTCACCGCGCCCAACTACAGACTGAAGACCGTGCAGAAGAAGGTATATATTTAGAAAGAGCTTCATTTGGTTTTATTAAACCCTGAGCTTTGGGTCTTTATACACAATATTTTTATATTTTCTTTCATATTTTTTTGGACATTTTAACTTAAACTTGTTTTGGCTATATGTCTTTTATTGCTTTTTTAAATTTAATTAATTGTTATTCTTTTTTTGGGGTCACATTATATTAAAAGTACCGTTTTGCAAATCATATCTCTTTAGAGACCCAAAAATGGGAAATTTAAATACGGAACAACATTAGTAAAATCAAATAAAAACGAAAAAAGTACATAGGGGTGGTTTGAAATGACAAATATCTACACATACTTAAACATGCACACGTGTATATATATTAGGGATGGGAACGATTCATCAAATATTCAGGTATTCGAATATGAGTTATGAATATATTTTTTTGTGTGAAGGATGCCTAAGTTGATTACATATGATCAAATGGAATACTTCAATGTATACGACAGCGCCATAGCTGAGTGTGTTACGTCTAAAGGTGTTTTGCTCTGCTCACGGTCCCTCTCAGCGGGCTGAGCTGCAGGTGCTGGTCTCTCTCTCGCATCCGGTTAGACTTCACCGGCGTTTATGTCCAAATCCATCAGATCTAGTTCTAGCCAATGATATGGCTGCTGCCCCTCCCTACACGCAGGTCACGCAGACTCAAGCCTCATCTTATGCCCCGATTACAGCTGAGAGGGTCTCCTCTACAGCTGGCCTGATTGTGAATCGCCTCCGCACCCGCCTCTCCCCTGAGCATGTAGACATAGACCCTGCATAGGCCCTGTCACAGGTTGTTGATCTCTGTTGTCACGGGTTACGTTACCCTAACCCGTTATGTTGTTCGTGTTTGATCCCTCTTTCATTTCAAAACCAAGTAATGTTTTAAGCATGAAAGCTGCAGCCTGTAGCTGTCAGCTGTTCAAACTGTGATCACCAGTTCAATACATTTGACAAATTCCACTTGGTTTCTAAACTTACTTCAACAAGTATTTATTTATTTTTTATTTGTTCAACATTTTTCCCACATTTTTTTTTTTTTTTAAAGGATATTTACATTTCGGTTAACCGTTTTTTTTGGGGGTCGAATATTCGAATATACATTTGCCTTCAAATTCCCATCCCTAATATATACACACATATAGACAGCAGGCAAGGCAAGTTTATTTATTCAGCACTTTTCAAAACAAGGCAATTCAAAGTGCTTTTCAAACAGGAACGACATGTCCATGAATATAATATTAAATAAAGCCTCTGAGTGTTTCTGTCCCTAACACCTCTGTTTCCTGTCAGCTGACCTCCTCCTCGGGGAGGATCACAGTTCCTCGCCTCAGCATCGGAGCCGTCTCCAGCCGGCCGGGCACCCCCACCCTCGGTGAGTCGAACAATACAGCTAAAGTCCAGAAAGCTGTCATAGTATGCTCCAAAAGATAACTGAATGTCGCCCTCTTCCTCTCGGCGTGCGCCCTCACACCAAAATGCTGATTTCCCCGTAAATGTTAAAGAAATCAGAAAACAATATCTCTGTTCCTCAGAAACTGTGATTCCTCCAGAGATCTGAGAGTCAAACAGAGCGGCAGACAGCTTTGTTTTTACGGAGCTCCGACGTCACGTTGTTGTTTACGTCAGGAGACATCTTGTTTACGTGAGGAGACACCTTGTTTACGTGAGGAGACATCTTGTTTACGTGAGGAGACATCTTGTTTACGTGAGGAGACACCTTGTTTACGTGAGGAGACACCTTGTTTATGAGGAGACATCTTGTTTACGTGAGGAGACTCCTTGTTTACGTGAGGAGACACCCTTGTTTACGTGAGGAGACACCTTGTTTACGTGAGGAGACACCTTGTGTTACGTGAGGAGACAACCTTGTTTACGTGAGGAGACACCTTGTTACGTGAGGGAGAAAACCTTGTTTACGTGAGGAGACACCTTGTTTACGTGAGGAGACACCTGGTTACAGTGAGGAGACACCTTGTTTACGTGAGGAGACACCTTGTTTACGTGAGGAGACACCTTGTTACGTGAGGAGACAAACCTTGTTTACGTGAGGAGACACCTGGTTTACGTGAGGAGAACACTTGTTTACGTGAGGAGACACCTTGTTTACGTGAGGAGACACCTTGTTTTACGTGAGGGAGACACCTTGTTTACGTGAGGAGACACCTTGTTTACGTGAGGAGACACCTTGTTTACGTGAGGAGACACCATGGTTTAAGTGGGGAGACACCTGTTTACGTGGGAGACACCTTGTTTACGTCAGGAGACACCTCGTTTACGTGCAGGAGACACCTCGTTACGTGAGGAGACCCCTCGTTTACGTCAGGAGACACCTCGTTTACGTGAGGAGACACCTCGTTTACGTGAGGAGACACCTCGTTTAACGTCAGGAGACACCTCGTTTACGTGAGGAGACACCTCGTTTTACGTGAGAGACCACCTCGTTTACGTGGGGAGACACCTCAGTTTACGTGAGGAGACACCTCGTTTACGTGAGGAGACACCTCGTTTACGTGAGGAGACACCTCTTTACGTCAGGAGACACCTCGTTTACGTGGGGAGACACCTCGTTTTACGTGGGAGACACCTCGTTTACGTGGGGAGACACCTCGTTTACGTGGGGAGACACCTTGTTTACGTGGGGAGACACCTTGTTTACGTGAGGAGACACTCGTTTACGTGAGGAGACACCTCGTTTACGTGTAGGAGACACCTCGTTTACGTGAGGAGACACCTCGTTACGTGAGGAGACACCTCGTTTACGTGAGGAGACACCTCGTTACGTGAGGAGACACCTCGTTTACGTGAGAGACACCTCGTTTACGTGAGGAGACACCTCGTTTACGTGAGGAGACACCTGGTGGGGTTTTGAGGCGGGACTGGAACAGGATGAGGGACTCAGACTCACGGAGGTCTTGGGGGAGGGAGTTCCGGAGCTTCGGGGCTGCCACAGAGAAGGAGGTCAGTGAGGTGGGGGGGGGGGCAGATGGTGGAGGGCTTTGATCATTTTTTTTTTGGGCATTTATCACATGGTTTTAGTTGATTACTCGATTCTGATTGGTCAATGTGGAACTTTCAGAGTTAATACTTGATAACACACCGTCTGCTTCCCGTCGGGCTCCGTGATCACACATATTTATCAATACATCAGTAATGACCGCCTCGCTGCACACGACCCCTCACACACACATGTATATAATAATGCATGACACCTATATAGCGTTTTTCTAGGAACTCAAAGACGCTTCGACAGAGCAAACACAAAAACCCGAGAAAATACGTAAAGAAAAAACAGAACTAGGGGAGGGTCAGCGGTGGAACAGGTGGGTTTGAGTGAGGCTCTGATGGGGTGGGGGAGTGTAAACTGAAGGTGTTTTCTTTGTGGTGTTTCGTCCCCTCAGGAGCCCCCTCGGTGCAGAAGGTGATGACCCCCGTCACTCTGTCGGGGCAGAGGTTCACCGTGCAGATCCCCCCCTCCCAGACCACCATCAAGACCAGTAGGAACCACTTTAACACTCATCTGACATCACAACATGTTTCTGCCTCCAGGTTCAGAGAAAGCTTTGATTTTGTGTTCTCTACAAAGACATTTCTATTCAAAGAATTCAAACAACTTTTATAAACTCAGACAGTAGATATAGCACCTGAACATAGTCACTTCTAAAAGAATGTATGAAATAGAGTCAAAGTAAAGTATGTTTAAACACACATATATCTAACATACACACCTGTTGTGAGTGAATATATATATTAAACCCTTTCCTCTGGTGGTCTTGCAACCTACAAATTATGTATCTATATATCATATTCCAATTACTTGTATATAGACTCTTCTTGCACTATTTATATTTTGTTTGTATTTACTTGCACTGTTTTATACAAATCGACACTATGTACAAATGACAATAAAAGCCTTGAATCTTGAATATATGTATATATGAACCCCTCTCCCTCCGCTCCTCCTGCAGCCACGCCCTCCTCTCCGGGAGTCTCTAACGTTCTCATCAATCCATCGCTCATCGGCTCCAAAAGCCTCCTGATCAGCAGCAGCTTGGCGGGCGGGGGGGTGGACTCGCTGAAGAGGAAACACGAAGACGACGACGACTACGACGCCCTATGACCTCTGAACACAAACACCCCCTTTTGTATTAAACCTGCTTTTTAAATAACCTCCAGGAAACTCTTCAGGAACAACTCTGTTTATTTTCTACTGAAGGAACCGCCTCATTTATTAAACTGTTAGAATAAAGACTGCCTCGGTGTGCATTTGTTTCATCACACGTCTATCTATTTATGTTAAATAACTATATTTTAAGTCTGGGAAAAGAAGTCATAGAATAAATAATATTTCAAAAAATAAACTTATAAAGAAATTATAGTTAAGTATTTAAAAATATATTTTGAGGAGTTGAAAAAAATGTATTGTCATTATAGTGGGACACACATAACACATCATCTAGAGAGTTCATCCATACGTCGACCACCAGGAGGGTCTGGAAACAAAATTAGAATTAAATGAGGAAATCAGCTATCTGTGAAGAAATGAAGCTCAGCGCAAGTTCAACCAGGAAGACCGTCTTTACTCATTAATTTACTATGTCCGTGTTACTACTCTCTCTCCTCTCAATAAGTGATCGGGGGCGTCACTCCCAGCTTAACCAATAACTTCGCTCTATTCTCACGAGCCTATCATAGCGCTCTGCTAACCCTTTTAAATCTGCTCTCCCCTCTGACAGCTGTCATTTCAGGTGACTCGACGCAACCCTCCTCCACCCTTTTTCACCTCCTGTCCCTCTGAATCCAGTGTCAAGCTAAGCCCCTCCCCTTCAGACCCGAACCCAACTATCCATTCACCACCACCAGGGTCAAGCTAAGCCCCTCCCCTTCAGACCGAACCCAACTATCCATTCACCACCACCAGGGTCAAGCTAAGCCCCTCCCCTTCAGACCGAACCCAACTATCCATTCACCACCACCAGGGTCAAGCTCCTCCCCTTCAGACCAAACCCAACTATCCATTCACCACCACCAGGGTCAAGCTAAGCCCCTCCCCTTCAGACCGAACCCAACTATCCATTCACCACCACCAGGGTCAAGCTAAGCCCCTCCCCTTCAGACCGAACCCAACTATCCATTCACCACCACCAGGGTCAAGCTAAGCCCCTCCCCTTCAGACCGAACCCAACTATCCATTCACCACCACCAGGGTCAAGCTAAGCCCCTCCCCTTCAGACCAAACCCAACTATCCATTCACCACCACCAGGGTCAAGCTAAGCCCCTCCCCTTCAGACCGAACCCAACTATCCATTCACCACCACCAGGGTCAAGCTAAGCCCTCCCCTTCAGACCGACCCCAACCATCCATTCACCACCACCAGGGTCAAGCTAAGCCCCTCCCCTTCAGACCGACCCCAACTATCCATTCACCACCACCAGGGTCAAGCTCCTCCCCTTCAGACCGAACCCAACCATCCATTCACCACCACCAGGGTCAAGCTAAGCCCCTCCCCTTTAGACCGACCCCAACCATCCATTCACCACCACCAGGGTCCAAGCTAAGCCCCTCCCCTTCAGACCGACCCCCAACCATCCGTTTACCACCAACCAGGGTCTAGACCCCGTGGGGTTTCATCGGATCGGTTTCTCCCCTCCTGAATGATACTCCTGCACAACGGGGCCTAATCGCCAAAAAACTCAATTACAGTCATTTGTGTATTCCTGCCAATAAATATGTATTCTTTCATCAAAACCGTCTCTGCTGATTGAAAATTGGGTTAGAGCTAAACATCCGATCTGAACAAGGACCCAAAACAAAAGGCCTCTTTGAGATGTAGTTTATAATACTAGTATAGAATATGAAAACAATTCAAAGTACAGTATGTCGGAAAATATATGAAAAACGCATGTAAAAAAAGAACTTGTGAAGCTATAGTATATTATTACATGGTTTAGTTAAATACTCGATTCTGATTGGTCAATTCAGAACACGTGACACATTGTTAATCCAGTACAGACAGACCGCTGTCAAGGATTGATTGACCGTTGTTAAGGAAGTCCGGTCGATGTAACTGTAGTTTGGAACTGGGACAAGAAAACAGCGGAGAAGTAACGGGGCAGAAACCCTCCTTTTTACGCAGCGGTCATCAAACGGCGACACATATTCAGTGTGCAGTTCCTTTGGCATTAGGGCAGGGATATCTAGATACTTTCCAAGGTTTGACTTAATGAATTCTGCTACTTTTAAAGCAAGGAACAATGTTTTCAAATCTGTAATCACAAAGGTCAGCAAAAACGCTATCGAAGCAGTTCCTGCCGTTGCTACGTAGTTCAAACGGTAACAACAAACTCATTTTCTTAGCGGATGCATGTCATTTTAAATCAATAACATTTTTTAATCAATAAAAGCATTTCAATGAATTGATCAGCCTGAAGGGTGTTCATTTCCCCATAATGACCAAGTCGCTGCACATTAGCCCTTTACGTACGTCAGACAATATTTTTGTTTAAAGTATGTAGTGGAAAACAATTTCATAATAAAGTATATAATACAAATCATCCAAAATCAAGTGTTTCAAAAAAAGGTGAAAAAAAATCATAGAAAAAGAAGTGTATAATTAAAACAAAATATATAATAGTCACAGTACAGCATGTCAGAAAATATAATAAATAAAAAGGCGGCATAAGATAAGTCTGATATTTGAATGAAGAATACTCCACCAGGCACCAACACAACAAACACGTCCGAGTTCAAGTTGTGTTCCCCGGATCAGCCTCGCAGCCGAGCCCCTGTAGCATCCTGGAGCTAACGGAGCTAGCAGAGGGACAGAAAGCTAGAAGCAGCAGTCACCGCAGAGACCTGTCCATCAAAGTGACCACACCCTAATGTATGCAAACACGTTAAGACCTAATATAACTAAAAGGGGTGCGTTGTAAAAAAACTCACTCCCCAATCCATAGTCATGAAGGTGGAATCTAACCAGTGTTGGGCTAGTTACTTTTAAAAAGTAACTAGTAATAGTTATAGTTACTGCTCTCAAAAAAGTAACTAGTTACTTTATTAGTTACTAAATTATAAAAGTAACAAGTTACTTTACTTTAAAAATAATAACAATACATTTGAAAATGAAATGCTTTCACTGATATTTTGCTGACTAGTCCAGTGCCGGTGGTTGAGACGGTGGGGTCTTTGGCGACTAGTTTTATAGCATTTTATAGTATGTACATTACTTAGGTGCTTCAGGAGATTGGCATCGCTGCTATTCGATGTGGACAATGCTTTCTGTCCTGCAGTTTACATTTTACCGTAATATTTTTTGCGTCCGTTATCCCCACAAATTGAAAATAGTGGTTATATTTCCAAGTTGCAAATGCGCTGCTGCTGTCGCTCATACGCCAATTATTTCACACAGTGACGTCACGAGCTACCCACAATGCAACACGCGCCATATATATATATATAAATACGCCATTTTCATGGAGGTGCAAATATCCTGGAGGTGCTAATCTAAACAGCTAGCTAACTAGCCAGGCAGAGCGCACTAGGTTTTTTTTCTGAATTAACGACCGAAGAAATCGCTGCATGTCTTCGGATTACATCTCTGGATTTGAGGGGTGTGCTCTAGGTCGTTACCAGCGTAAACTAGAGCTGTGTGGGTTGTCCGATTGCCCTTACAGACTGCGTCGATTTTGGCTGCATCTACGTCTATCTTCTAGAAACACCAGGTGACTTGTCACAATAATATTATCATGCCATTGCATATATGTGGTATTTTAGAGTTGACTAGATATTGATTAAGACAATAGACTATGATATTCAGTACAGGAAGCTTAGCAACACCTAGACGGTGTACGGCTGCTTGCACCTCGCGTAAAACGGCGGATACCGGAAGTACGGTGTCGCCCTCGGCCCAATACCCGTATGTGTGTGTGAAAGAATGGTCAGAAGCTGCAGCCTCGCAGACCGCAGTTTCTGAGCCCTTCTTCTCTTTTTTAATGGCGGACCGCAGCTTTTAGTTGCATCTGCCATTGTGTGTGTGTGTGTGTGTGTGTGTGTGTGTGTGTGTGTGTTAGCATTAGCAAGTGTTCGTGGCCCCGGTAATGGTACAAATCTCAACCTGTCGTTCAATGGACAGCTTCCCCCCCCCCCATCTATGTATATACTCGCATTTTAGACTCTGTTACTAACTGTATATCTGTAGACTTGGTATGTCTTAAATGTCCGGTTAGGATGTATTAGAACGAAATCTAAAATGAAAATTGTAAATAAGCAATCTGTATGTAAAAAACCACCTGTATGTAAATTGTAAATAAGCTATCTGTATGTCAAATATGTCTTAAATGATATGATGAATTGGAAATGGGGGACCCTGATGTAAACAAGACGAAAGTCTTTCTCTGGTCTGCATCCCCTTAACAATTGTATGTTTTGAGCTGTACTGTACTGTACCCAATATACAAGCTGTTAATAAACTTTTCAATCAATCAATTAATTCGTGTGTGTGTATTTTCCCCATAAGGCAAGACCCGCCCAACTCTGTCTCTGATTGGCTTACCCTGAAATGTTACCCCGCGTTAACCAATCATCACTCCTCTCTGGTTACTTTTCCATGGTGCTGTGAGAGAACATCGCTGTGTTCGCCTGTAAGCTACATCCGCAGCGAGATTCGGTTCAGTTCCATCACATAATGTAACGCAGTAACGCACCCATTTAAATCACAGTCACTACAACGGCGTTACTGAATGGGAATAGCTAACTAGTAACGCTATTAGTTACCGCAAAAAGTAGTTGCGTTAGTCCCAACACTGAATCTAACTATATCCAGAATAATTGTATTGCATCCAGGGGTAGAAACATGTTTACTTCTGCTGTAGAGTCGGGCATTTAACATGGGGTCTATGGAAATGGCTCCTTTCTGCCGCCAGCCCCTATCGGCCAATAGATGAACTGCAGCGTTTGCCGCTTGATTTTTAATCACAAATCTGTTCTAACCTCAGTTCAGCATTTTGAAAAATACAGCCCATAATATTCTGCAGAAGCACGACACAGCAACAGTCGGTTAGTTCATTTTACCTTTAATAATAAAAAGGAAACTAAAATAAAAATCTCAAAATAAAAAATACATGGCAAAACAAATAGACTCTTAAATGATCATGAGGGTAACCATGGTCGCAGTGATGATACAGTAATAATGATAATAATCAGAAGCTTAATAAGAATCATATTTCCCTGGCATTTCTCCACCAGCTGAATCCTGTTTATAGACTTTATGGTTAGCATGGCGAGGGGGGGTGGGGGGGGGGGGGGGGGGGTGCTGTGGCACTTCAAATATTCACACGTAAGCAAAAAAAGTAACCCCACATTTTGCACGACGTAAAATAAGGACAGAATCACAGCTCGTACGATTCACAGCACTGCGTCGAAATCAGAACATAAAATAAAAACATGCTCCGTGTTTCTTCTTCTGGTCGAGGCGGAGGAAAAAAGGGGGCGTGGCCATTTTGGCAAAAAGACAAAATGGCGTCAAGATTTGTTTTTTGGAAAATGAAAAGCGTTTAAAAAATACAATAAGATTAACATTCTTTTTCTTAGCGAAATCTGCAGCTCGGTGGGTTTTCGTCTGTCCGGTGAAAGTGCGGTGCTCGTCTGAAATGTCGATCTGTGTTTGGTTTGGGGTTTGGTTTTTTTTTATCGGGAAAATAGAGACGGAGAATTAAAACCCGAAGTCCTTCACATCATGTCTGATCAAATATGAGAAAAACGTGGAGGGAAACACTGCTGCTGACTCATCTTAATCTCTCTGACTGGTTTTATGGCACTTATTCAACTCTTTTTGTCCCACATGGCAGAAGGTGTTATTATACTGAACAAAGTAATAGTCTTAATATTTAATCCTCATTCATTTACAACGAAAAAAGGCCAACTATTAAGAATATTGTGTGTCTCTGTGTGTCTGTGTCTGTCTGTCTGAGTGTGTGTGTCTCTGTCTGTCTGTGTGTGTGTGTCTGTGTGTGTCTATGTGTCTGTCTGAGTGTGTGTGTCTCTCTGTGTGTGTGTCTGTCTGTTTGTGTGTGTGTCTGTGTCTCTGTGTGTGTGTCTAGTGTCTGTCTGAGTGTGTCTCTGAGTGTGTGTGTCTCTGTGTGTGTGTGTCTATGTGTCTGTCTGAGTGTGTCGCAGTGTCGCAGTGTCTCTGTCTCGCTGTGTGCGTGTGTGTGTCGCTGTGTCTGTGTGTGTGTCTCTGAGTGTGTGTGTGTGTCGCTGTGTCTGTGTGTGTGTCTCTGAGTGCGTGTGTGTGTCGCTGTGTCTGTGTGTGTGTGTCGCTGTGTCTGTGTGTGTGTCGCTGTGTCTCTGAGTGTGTGTCTCTGAGTGTGTGTCTGTCTGTGTGTCGCTGTGTGTGTGTGTCGCTGTGTCTGTGTGTGTGTCTCTGTGTGTGTGTCTGTGTGGAAAAAAGGCCAAATATTAAGAATACAATTGTAATTTTTATAGGATTTTGTCGTCGTTTACGGGACAAGTCTTTATTTACGTCACATTTCTGACAATAAAACAGCTAGAAATGGAGCTTGAAATCAAATGTTTTTTTTCAACATTTTCTAAAGTCCTAATTTAACCACTTAAGCTATAACGTTGCAATGCAATTCACCCAATCATTTTGTTGTAATGTCACTCATAAGAGACGGATCTCTCGGGGCAAAATGTAACCAAATTATCACAAAGTCATTTTAAATCTACAGTATGTGTCCAAGAAAATCCTGTCAATATATTTCTTTAAACAGTTTCCACTTCTTTATTTAACGTTTTAATCGGAGTAATTAGATTTATATAACAGTGTTACTCGATGGAAAGGTGATGAACAATAGTATTTATTTATAATTACATATATGTGATAGTTGGCATCTTGTCGGACTTGCAGGAGCGTCCTGCAAATGGCAAGTGGCATTGAGAGGAAACGTGTTGGCAACAGAGGCGGAAGGCACGGCGCGTAAATAAACCCTAAACATATTTCTAATCAAAGTGCATTCGGGTCAATTAGAGAGAGAGGACTCCTACATTATAACAGCAGTGTTTCCCTTTAAGCAGCCGGGACAGGTCGGTCGGATTAGGTCAATACAACGGTAGAAAAGTACGGAGGAAAAAAGCTGCCAAATAAATATCTAATGATTTGATAAATATATTAAAATACCATTAAATAAAACAAAAATAATGCATTAATTATCAAGTCGAAAATGTTTATTCCTGTTTTTAATTTAATTATTTTTATTCACTTTTACATTGAATTTATTTCCCTTTTTAAGTATTTAATTTTGTCTGTATTATTATCCCCTTTGCAATTTCCCCCAAGGGAGGAGGAAGAGGAGGGAGAGGAAGAGGAGGGAGGGGGAGGAAGAAGAGGGAGAGGAAGAAGAGGGAGAGGAAGAAGATGGATTTTTATCCCCTTACAGAATAAATGGACATCAACACATAAATAAACGTTAATATGAATGCATGTAAAAGTAAACAAATGAGTAATAAATTATGACGACATTTAAATAAAAATGTTCTCTCTTAATTAATGCCTGGATTTTTCAATGTTATTTTTATAAATGTTTTTAAGAATATTACATTTATCAAATCTTTAATTTACTTTGTATTTTGGCAGCTTCGGTCCTCCGCAGCCAGATCGGTAATTCTCAGTTTTTTGGCGCTTCATGACTAAAAAAACTGAGATTAGAGCGACTCACTTTTCCATTTCTTCTTCAGGCGTAATAACACTGAGTTGATTTAATTAAACTAGATCAGTGTGCACCTGCTGAAGGTAAAAAAACAACTCATAATTTTGTTTTACCGAAAAATTAACAACGATTCCAGCGTCAGAGTCCTCTTTAACCCTTCAAAATAAAAGTCTATATTTTCTTTTTTTAAATGAAGCAAATTGTTGAGAAAAGGGTCCCTCACTTTTATGAACGGGAATTATTTGAACTAAATCTTTCACAATGAACATTTATTTTATAAAGATTGATATTTTTTCTGGTTTTATTTTGAAAATATTTAAAATTTCGTGTAAAAAACAACTTTATTTTGTAATTTTTTAACAATCGTGTATTTTTTATACATTTTTCCATTACACATTTTTCTGAGTTAATCCTTGATTTCTTTTGTCTATCCTTCCATCACGGTGAAGGTAATAATGTTCATATTTTATTTTAATTCAACAAAAGTACAATTTCCTCCTGTTTTGTAAACGTTTGCTGGAAATAACATTTCTGAAATATTTTTTGAAATAACTGGAACTTTTGTATTTATTTTTCATGTGATTTTGAGTTAATTAACATTTATTTTGAAATTCAGAATAAAGTCCAAAAAATTAACTAACTTAAAATGTGTTAAAATGTTAAATTTGTTGTTAATATACAATTGCATTTTCCTTAACACCAATTTGTCATGAACTCCTGAACTTAAAGTGAACCTGAAATCCAAAATAACAATGGATTTTCAAAATAAAACCAGGAAACTCTGTCGACGCTGGAATGGTTCTTTCAAAATAAAATAAAAAGAAACGGTTGACAGAACAAACATTTTGTACAAAATGGACGACAGGGTGATGAGAGTAGATGCTGGTGAAATCTGACCTGTCCGTGTGTGTGTGTGTGTGTGTTCCCCTCGCAGTGTTATCTTGAAGACAAAGCGGCGATCACCACTGAACACAGATCAAATGCTCGTAGAAGATTTTTTTTTTTCTTTCTATGTTTCAAATATATATTCTGTTTGTACAAGACGGTGATCGACATTCGAAAAAGGATTTTCAAAATAAAAGCATACGAGCGCTGCAGCTCCCTACACACGTGTTTTTTCCTTCTTCTTCTTCTTCTTCTTCCTCTTCTTCTTCTTCTTCTTCTTCTTCCTTTTCTTCTTCACGTGTCAGAGCTCAGATCCGCCCGGCAACAACACGGTCTGTCCGGCAGCAGTTTGTCAAACCTTCAGCAGAACGAGAGAGAGAGTGACGGCGACAAAAATGGCAGCGGCGTGACGAGATGAGGGGAAGAACACCGGCGACCTCCGTCCACTCATCCTCCACCGGGGAATGTAATATGAACAGTGTGTGTGGGTGTGTGTGTGTGTGTGTGTGTGTGTATGTGTGTGTGTGTGTGTGTGTGTGTGAAGCAGTTCCTAGCAGTCCTCGTCTTTGTCATCGACGGCGCCTTTGAGTCGCAGGCGGGCGAAATCTTCGAAGACGAAGTCGTCGTCCTGGGAGATGCTGCTGCAGCGCGGAGAGAATATTATTATGATTCTGTCTGAACAGCAGGACCTGCGTCGAGTAATGTTTACTTTCATTAGGAATAAAAACGATAAATAAACAGTTAAAAAACTCAAAAGATACTCACTTTGTGTCGAACTCTATCAAGTTGGTGTCGATGGGGGGGTCCATCTCTGGCACCGCTGTAACACACACACACACACACACACACACACACACACACACACACACACACACACACAATATTAGCACGTCACACTGGTGTTTCCATGGAAACTGGTTCTCGTCTCCTTCGAAATTCAATGCATGACAGATAGTTACATAAAGGCCGATAGAGCAGAGTGTGTGGTGTGTGTGTGTGAGTGTGTGTGTGTGTGTGAGTGTGTGTGTGTGAGTGTGTGTGTGTGTGTGAGTGTTGTGTGTGAGTGTGTGTGTGTGTGTGGTGTGGTGTGTGTGTGTGTGTGGTGTGTGTGTGTGTGAGTGTGTGTGAGTGTGTGTGTGTTGGAGTGTGTGTGTGTGTGAGAGTGTGTGTGTGTATGTGTGTGTGTGTGTGAGTGTGTGTGTGTGTGAGTGTGTGTGTGTGTGTGTGTGTGTGTGTGTGTGTGTGTGTGTGTGTGTGTGTGTGTGTGAGTGTGTGTGTGTTGTGTGTGTGTGAGTGTGTGAGTGTGTGTGTGTGTGTGTGTGAGTGTGTGAGTGTGTGTGCTCATGTGAAAGCAAATTATATTAGGACGGACGTCCCCCCCCCTCTCATCCCTTTTTTTGGTATGATTTTTCCTTTTTTGTAATGTGTATTAAAAATAACATTTTATTTTGGTAAATTATCCAAAGACAAAATCGGCACAAAAAAATATAAAATAATAATATTAATAATACAAATTATCAGATAATTGATTTTATATATAAATATTAATAATAATGTAAATGTTGCTGAAAATATATCAATTTTAAAGGTCCCCTATCATCCTCCTCTTCATCAGTATATCAGGTCTCAGATATATCCAGAGCCTGTCTCTGATTGGCTGAAACACCAAACAGATCATTGCAGCATTACCCATAACCCCCTCTGTTTCAGCCCTGTTTCCAAATTGCTGATTCTCTGTCTGTTACTTCAGATGAAAACATGGAGTCCCTCCCCACGCCCCTCTGAGAGACATTTGGTTACAAAGAACTCAATGGAGCTCTAGGAGGAGATTCAGGTGATAAGGGGGGGGGGGGGGTTACCTTGGTTGCTGATTGGCTAATGGTTACACAAGACAACACATCGCTATGACATCATCAAGTGGCCAAAATCTGATCAGCTCATTTTCAGACAGGTTTTTATAGAAATGGATCAAAAAGAGAGAGAATCTTTGTTCCTGAAACTTTCAGAGTCTCTTTCCACAGAGGGGACACATGTTGATGTAGAAGAGACATGAAGAAGAGGGGACACATGTTGATGTAGAAGAGACATGAAGAAGAGGGGACACGTGTTGATGTAGAAGAGACATGAAGAAGAGGGGACACATGTTGATGTAGAAGAGACATGAAGAAGAGGGGACACATGTTGATGTAGAAGAGACATGAAGAAGAGGGGACACATGTTGATGTAGAAGAGACATGAAGAAGAGGAGACACATGTTGATGTAGAAGAGACATGAAGAAGAGGGGACACATGTTGATGTAGAGGAGACATGAAGAAGAGGGGACACATGTTGATGTAGAAGAGACATGAAGAAGAGGGGACACATGTTGATGAAGAAGAGACATGAAGAAGAGGGGACACATGTTGATGTAGAAGAGACATGAAGAAGAGGGGACACATGTTGATGTAGAAGAGACATGAAGAAGAGGGGACACATGTTGATGTAGAAGAGACATGAAGAAGAGGGGACACATGTTGATGTAGAAGAGACATGAAGAAGAGGGGACACATGTTGATGTAGAAGAGACATGAAGAAGAGGGGACACATGTTGATGTAGAAGAGACATGAAGAAGAGGGGACACATGTTGATGTAGAAGAGACATGAAGAAGAGGGGACACATGTTGATGTAGAAGAGACATGAAGAAGAGGGGACACATGTTGATGTAGAAGAGACATGAAGAAGAGGGGACACATGTTGATGAGAGAGACATAGAAGAGGGACACATGTGATGAGAAAGACTGAGAAGAGGGGACACATGTTGATGTAAGAAGAGACATGAAGAAGAGGGGACACATGTTGATGTAGAAGAGACATGAAGAAGAGGGGACACATGTTGATGTAGAAGAGACATGAAGAAGAGGGGACACATGTTGATGTAGAAGAGACGTGAAGAAGAGGGGACACATGTTGATGTAGAAGAGACGTGAAGAAGAGGGGACACATGTTGATGTAGAAGAGACATGAAGAAGAGGGGACACATGTTGATGTAGAAGATACATGAAGAAGAGGGGACACATGTTGATGTAGAAGAGACATGAAGAAGAGGAGACACATGTTGATGTAGAAGATACATGAAGAAGAGGGGACACATGTTGATGTAGAAGAGACATGAAGAAGAGGGGACACATGTTGATGTAGAAGAGACATGAAGAAGAGGGGACACATGTTGATGTAGAAGAGACATGGAGAAGAGGGGACACATGTTGATGTAGAAGATACATGAAGAAGAGGGGACACATGTTGATGTAGAAGAGACATGAAGAAGAGGGGACACATGTTGATGTAGAAGAGACATGGAGAAGAGGGGACACATGTTGATGTAGAAGATACATGAAGAAGAGGGGACACATGTTGATGTAGAAGATACATGAAGAAGAAGGGGACACATGTTGATGTAGAAGAGACATGGAGAAGAGGGGACACATGTTGATGTAGAAGAGACATGAAGAAGAGGGGACACATGTTGATGTAGAAGAGACATGAAGAAGAGGGGACACATGTTGATGTAGAAGAGACATGAAAGAGGGGGACACATGTTGATGTAGAAGAGACATGAAGAAGAGGGGGACACATGTTGATGTAGAAGAGACATGAAGAAGAGGGGACACATGTTGATGTAGAAGAGACATGAAGAAGAGGGGGACACATGTTGATGTAGAAGAGACATGAAGAAGAGGGGACACATGTTGATGTAGAAGAGACATGAAGAAGAGGGGACACATGTTGATGTAGAAGAGACATGAAGAAGAGGGGGACACATGTTGATGTAGAGAGACATGAAGAAGAGGGGACACATGTTGATGTAGAAGAGACATGAAGAAGAGGGGACACATGTTGATGTAAAGAGACATGAAGAAGAGGGGACACATGTTGATGTAGAAGAGACATGAAGAAGAGGGGGACACATGTTGATGTAGAAGAGACATGAAGAAGAGGGGACACATGTTGATGTAGAAGAGACATGAAGAAGAGGGGACACATGTTGATGTAGAACAGACATGAAGAAGAGGGGACACGTGTTGATGTAGAAGAGACATGAAGAAGAGGGGACACATGTTGATGTAGAAGAGACATGAGAAGAGGGGACACATGTTGATGTAGAAGAGACATGAAGAAGAGGGGACACATGTTGATGTAGAAGAGACATGAAGAAGAGGGGACACATGTTGATGTAGAAGAGACATGAAGAAGAGGGGACACATGTTGATGTAGAAGAGAAATGAAGAAGAGGGGACACATGTTGATGTAGAAGAGACATGGAGAAGAGGGGACACGTGTTGATGTAGAAGAGACATGAAGAAGAGGGGACACATGTTGAGAAGAGACATGAAGAAGAGGGGGACACATGTTGATGTAGAAGAGACATGAAGAAGAGGGGACACATGTTGATGTAGAAGAGAGCGAAGAAGAGGGGACACATGTTGATGTAGAAGAGACACGAAGAAGAGGGGACACATGTTGATGTAGAAGAGACACGAAGAAGAGGGGACACATGTTGATGTAGAAGAGACACGAAGAAGAGGGGACACATGTTGATGTAGAAGAGACATGAAGAAGAGGGGACACATGTTGATGTAGAAGAGACATGAAGAAGAGGGGACACATGTTGATGTAGAAGAGACATGAAGAAGAGGGGACACATGTTGATGTAGAAGAGACATGAAGAAGAGGGGACACATGTTGATGTAGAAGAAGACATGAAGAAGAGGGGGACCACATGTTGATGAAGAAGAGACATGGAGAAGAGGGGACACATGTTGATGTAGAAGAGACATGAAGAAGAGGGGACACATGTTGATGTAGAAGAGACATGAAGAAGAGGGGACACAATGTTGATGTAGAAGAGACATGAAGAAGAGGGGACACATGTTGATGTAGAAGAGACATGAAGAAGAGGGGACACATGTTGATGTAGAAGAGACATGGAGAAGAGGGGACACATGTTGATGTAGAAGAGACATGGAGAAGAGGGGACACATGTTGATGTAGAAGAGACATGAAGAAGAGGGGACACATGTTGATGTAGAAGAGACATGAAGAAGAGGGGACACATGTTGATGTAGAAGAGACATGAAGAAGAGGGGACACATGGTGATGTAGAAGAGACATGAAGAAGAGGGGACACATGTTGATGTAGAAGAGACATGAAGAAGAGGGGACACATGTTGATGTAGAAGAGACATGAAGAAGAGGGGACACTTGTTGATGTAGAAGAGACATGAAGAAGAGGGGACACATGTTGATGTAGAAGAGACATGAAGAAGAGGGGACACATGTTTGATGTAGAAGAGACATGAAGAAGAGGGGACACATGTTGATGTAGAAGAGACATGAAGAAGAGGGGACACATGTTGATGTAGAAGAGACATGAAGAAGAGGGGACACATGTTAATGTAGAAGAGACATGAAGAAGAGGGGACACATGTTGATGTAGAAGAGACATGAAGAAGAGGGGACACATGTTGAGGTAGAAGAGACATGAGGAAGAGGGGACACATGTTGATGTAGAAGAGACATGAAGAAGAGGGGACACATGTTGATGTAGAAGAGACATGAAGAAGAGGGGACACATGTTGATGAGAAGAGACATGAAGAAGAGGGGACACATGTTGATGTAGAAGAGACATGAAGAAGAGGGGACACATGTTGATGTAGAAGAGACATGGAGAAGAGGGGACACATGTTGATGTAGAAGAGACATGGAGAAGAGGGGACACATGTTGATGTAGAAGAGACATGAAGAAGAGGGGACACATGTTGATGTAGAAGAGACATGAAGAAGAGGGGACACATGTTGATGTAGAAGAGACATGAGGAAGAGGGGACACATGTTGATGTAGAAGAGACATGAAGAAGAGGGGACACATGTTGATGTAGAAGAGACATGAAGAAGAGGGGACACATGTTGATGTGGAAGAGACATGAAGAAGAGGGGACACATGTTGATGTAGAAGAGACATGAAGAAGAGGGAACACATGTTGATGTAGAAGAGACATTAAGAAGAGGGGACACATGTTGATGTAGAAGAGAAATGAAGAAGAGGGGACACATGTTGATGTAGAAGAGACATTAAGAAGAGGGGACACATGTTGATGTAGAAGAGACATGAAGAAGAGGGGACACATGTTGATGTAGAAGAGACATGAAGAAGAGGGGACACATGTTGATGTAGAAGAGACATGGAGAAGAGGGGACACATGTTTGATGTAGAAAGAGACATGAAGAAGAGGGGACACATGTTGATGTAGAAGAGACATGAAGAAGAGGGGACACATGTTGATGTAGAAGAGACATGAAGAAGAGGGGACACATGTTGATGTAGAAGAGACATGAAGAAGAGGGGACACATGTTGATGTAGAAGACACATGAAGAAGAGGGGACACATGTTGATGTAGAAGAGACATGAAGAAGAGGGGACACATGTTGATGAAGAAGAGACATGAAGAAGAGGGGACACATGTTGATGTAGAAGAGACATGAAGAAGAGGGGACACATGTTGATGTAGAAGAGACATGAAGAAGAGGGGACACATGTTGATGTGGAAGAGACATGAAGAAGAGGGGACACATGTTGATGTAGAAGAGACGTGAGGAAGAGGGGACACATGTTGATGTAGAAGAGACATGAAGAAGAGGGGACACATGTTGATGTAGAAGAGACATGAAGAAGAGGGGACACATGTTGATGTAGAAGAGACATGAAGAAGAGGGGACACATGTTGATGTGGAAGAGACATGAAGAAGAGGGGACACATGTTGATGTAGAAGAGACGTGAGGAAGAGGGGACACATGTTGATGTAGAAGAGACATGGAGAAGAGGGGACACATGTTGATGTAGAAGAGACATGAAGAAGAGGGGACACATGTTGATGTAGAAGAGACATGAAGAAGAGGGGACACATGTTGATGTAGAAGAGACATGAAGAAGAGGGGACACATGTTGATGTAGAAGAGACATGGAGAAGAGGGGACACATGTTGATGTAGAAGAGACATGGAGAAGAGGGGACACATGTTGATGAAGAAGAGACATGAAGAAGAGGGGAACACATGTTGATGTAGAAGAGACATGAAGAAGAGGGGACACATGTTGATGTAGAAGAGACATGAAGAAGAGGGGACACATGTTGATGTGGAAGAGACATGAAGAAGAGGGGACACATGTTGATGTGGAAGAGACATGAAGAAGAGGGGACACATGTTGATGTAGAAGAGACATGAAGAAGAGGGGACACATGTTGATGTAGAAGAGACATGAAGAAGAGGGGACACATGTTGATGTAGAAGAGACGTGAGGAAGAGGGGACACATGTTGATGTAGAAGAGACATGAAGAAGAGGGGACACATGTTGATGTGGAAGAGACATGAAGAAGAGGGGACACATGTTGATGTAGAAGAGACGTGAGGAAGAGGGGACACATGTTGATGTAGAAGAGACATGAAGAAGAGGGGACACATGTTGATGTAGAAGAGACATGAAGAAGAGGGGACACATGTTGATGTAGAAGAGACATGAAGAAGAGGGGACACATGTTGATGTAGAAGAGACATGAAGAAGAGGGGACACATGTTGATGTAGAAGAGACATGAAGAAGAGGGGACACATGTTGATGTAGAAGAGACATGAAGAAGAGGGGACACATGTTGATGTAGAAGAGACATGAAGAAGAGGGGACACATGTTGATGTAGAAGAGACATGAAGAAGAGGGGACACATGTTGATGTAGAAGAGACATGAAGAAGAGGGGACACATGTTGATGTAGAAGAGACATGAAGAAGAGGGGACACATGTTGATGAAGAAGAGACATGAAGAAGAGGGGACACATGTTGATGTAGAAGAGACATGAAGAAGAGGGGACACATGTTGATGTAGAGACATGAAGAAGAGGGGACACATGTTGATGTAGAAGAGACATGAAGAAGAGGGGACACATGTTGATGTGGAAGAGACATGAAGAAGAGGGGACACATGTTGATGTAGAGACATGAAGAAGAGGGGACACATGTTGATGTAGAAGAGACATGAAGAAGAGGGGACACATGTTGATGTAGAGACATGAAGAAGAGGGGACACATGTTGATGTAGAAGAGACATGAAGAAGAGGGGACACATGTTGATGTAGAAGAGACATGAAGAAGAGGGGACACATGTTGATGTAGAAGAGACATGGAGAAGAGGGGACACATGTTGATGTAGAAGAGACATGAAGAAGAGGATGTTGCAGAATGGGTGACCTTCAAAGTAATGTAATCATTATCTTTCATTGCTGTGTGTTCTGGGTGAGTGTTGGTGGCTAGAGTTGCTCACCTGACTGCGGGCGGGACAGCGGCGGCTCCACAGGTTTGGGATGCATTAAGATGAACGGCAGCTCCACTGAAACGTCTCTGAAAAACATCACCAGGAATATTCAGTTATAAAGAAAATCTGACGTTTTATTGTGAAAACCAGAAGGAAGTTAACCAATCAGAGGGCTACATGGAGGGTTAGAGGATCATGTGACTGCCTCTGAATTTTCCTTCTCTTCATTAATTTATAATTATTGTTTTTTTAATGAATAAACTAGTCAGTGAAACTCATCTCTCCAAATGTTTCACAATAAAAGCCTAAACTTTACCTTATTTGTGGTTTGAATCAGTTTATCGTTTTGAATGTCCTTAAAACTTTGAGCCAACCTTAATCCAGTTTATGGATAAATGCTATTATATTTGACATTAAATTGGCCAAAACAAAATGCTACTGACACAGCTTTATTTTCTCCATGCTTTTAGACATTTTCAAGACATTTAAAAGCTCTGCTGACAGTGTTTTATTTTGAAAATTCAAGGATAGTGTTTTAGTCTGGAAGGACAGAAAGCTGGCACCGCTTTATTTGGAAAATTCCAGGACTATGTGTTATTCTGCATAGGCGGAAAAGGAGATGTGTAAAAAGGCTGCTTGGTATCTTATTTTGAAAAAACAATATTGCTTTTTAATCTGGACAGCTAGAGACAATTTTCAAAATACTGCGGTTTTATTTTGAAACTTTTTGGACTATAGGCGCTTTCACACCGGAGTACTTTTCCCAGGAATAGTTCCGATAGTTCCTGGGATTTTGCGTTCACACCAAAAATATCTGGAAATAGAACTTAGGTCGCATTCACACCTAATAGTCTGCTTCTCAGCTGCGCACCAGACCACAGTTTGTTACATGGTTTCATTTCTCAGAAGGTTTGGTTTGCGTTCACACGGCAAAACTCAAACAGACTATAAACTTTAAACACAAGTCATGTGCACGGAAATGCTGTTCAACCATTGGTCAGACATTAAGGGGGTAAAAACTAAAATCCCGGCAATTTCTACCGGAGCCTCCGCCATGGAGCATCGGCACTTTCAGCTAGGGATGCTCCGATCACCAATTTCGGGGCCGATCGCCGGAATCAGTATCGGCCGATACCGATCGCCGATCCGATCGAGTGGGCGGGGCCTAAATGGAAGATTTAAACATCACTTTAAATCTTCCATTTAAAGTGATGTTTAAAACTCAGTTAATGGGGCTCATTCACTGGAGCTTCCACAAACAACAACCAACTTAATTATTACATTCAAATGATGTACATTATTTAAGTTTACATTCACTTTGGATAAGAACGGGAGAAATTAGCAGAAGCGCTCTCTTTTCCTCTCTCCCTCTCCTGACAGCCTGTCAGTATCTCATGCAGCTCACTGATCCAGTAATGAGTGACCTGACAATGAAGAATAAATATATTTATAATAACTAGTTTAGCTTGTTCCAGAGGTAGATAAAATAGCTAAGTGTGTTAGGTCTAACTCTTACGGTACGTCCACACAGCAGCTTTTCAAAAATCTTGAAAATCTTGGAGCTGGGCGTGTCTGAAAGCTTGGGGATTTTTTGCGACCAACAAGCAATCACATGAATCTCCCGCCCCCGACATACAAAGCAAAAAACCCCGGGGATTTTATGCGAGTAATATATATATATATTAGGGCCGGGACTTTAACGCGTTAATTAAGATGAATTAATTACACAAAAATTAACGCATTTTAATCGCACTTATTTTTGCACCGCGGAACGTTTCTCACTGGATGAGTTTCAGGCGTACCGATTATACTGGAGCACCAACTAACGTTCATGACTTCAGACAACAACAAACCACAGTGAACAACAGTGGGAAATGTTGTTTTAAAAAACGGACGGATGGAAGCGTTGATAAGAGCACGGTTGTGTGCAAATTATGCAAAAAGGAATTCGCATATCACCGCAGCACATCAAGCCTCAAGTATCACCTCAATGCAAAACATATAGCAGCTAGCGTGGAAGCTAGCGTGGACGTTAGCCTCTTTTATCGCATTCACACCAAAAAGAGCCGGTACTAAAATTAGTTCATGAGAACCTTTTTACCCCCACGAAAGTCCCTGCTAGAGAGCAGAGAGCTGCTAGAGAGCAGGGACTTTCGTACGGCTCTCTTGTGAGAAAAGAGCTATATTCTGATTGGCTGGGCGGATTGCAAACCACGCCCCGTAAAACTCCCAAAAAGTTTTGTGAATTTTATTATCCTCGCATTAGCATTATTAGCATTAGCCCAGCGAAGAAACGCAGAGAGACTAATTTATGGCAACACAAAATAAAACATGGGAGCGGTGGAGATGAGGAGGTGTCGGCGTTCTGGCGATTTACTCGGAAGGCTTCAGTAGAAGCTGCTGGGACTCCCAGCAGCTTCTACTGAAGCCACCAACTCAGGGGACTTTGGGCGGCAGTATACGCCGTGAAGTGGTTTGCGGCCTGCCAGTAAACCCAAAGCAGAAGAAGAAGAAGTGACGTCAGCGGCTTCATTTGCCTAATCCACCCCCAAATTCAAAGAGTTCTCATGAACTAAGTTCTCATGAACCTTTGTGGGAAAAGTACTGCGGTGTGAATGCGCCTAATGGTATACTAAAATCCATGTGAAAAAAATTGCTTCTCACTGTTCTCAGGTCAAATATTTATATGTGATTAAAAATGCGATTAATTTCGATTAATTAATTACAAAGCCTCTAATTAATTAGATTAATTTTTTTAATCGAGTCCCGGCCCTAATATATATATAAACTCCCCAAACAGGCGAAAACCTACCAGTTTCACCCACTGTCTCTGCCACCTCCCTCCATGCCTGGTTCCTCCGGGTTGTATCCCGTTAATAGTTCTGGTCGTAAAGAACCGGGTGATTTGCTACCGTAATTTCTCGTTTGGAATATGAGGAAATGAACTGCGGTCTGGTTCTCCCTGTGTGTGTGTTTCGCTGCGCTTACCTGTCCGGCGGGCGGAGCTGCAGGATTTCTGCTTCACACACGTTGCATTCCGCTATTTTACTGTCTTTTTCGGACACCTTCAAATAATGCCAGACCGGTGAAGCCATTTTAGCGAGCTTGTTTTGCCGCGCACAGAGAAAAGTGTCATGTATTTTACGTCTCGCGATCGGCATGTTTAGAGAGCACCGATCGATCGGTAGAGAGTGAGTATCGGCCGATATCGATCGGTCACCGATCGATCGATCGGTGACCGATCGATCGGAGCATCCCTACTTTCAGCAGGTTATTCTCATGCTGCTGTTAATCTGGAGATCAACAGACACTAGCGGCCCGCGCATATGATTATATAATCAGACAACGTCCGTTAAAAAACATTATAACATAATGAGAGACGTTCTGCAGTCAGGAGGGCGTTTCACCGACGACAGGTGGCTCTGACTTTTATGTAGCTGACGGATAATTCTTACTTTACACGACACTGTTCAACTCTTCATTCTGCTTCACTCTTTAACTAAACAACCGGATGTCTTGAAAAACTCTTTCGCTAAAGAAATGAAGATGTCCGCGTTCTTGTGACTCGTAAATACTACGCTTCCTATGTTTTGGTGCTGACTGCGTTCACACCAGCAATGAACCGCTCCAGAGTTCGCAAGCAAGCGGTCCGAGACCTCCTATTTTAGCGGACCAGAGTCCGGTTGTTTAGTTCACTTCAGAGGATTGTGTTCACACCGACCCAAATGAACCACACCAAGCGGCTAAACGCACCAGGGTTAGATTCAACCGGACTATACAAGGCAGGTGTGAACGCACCCTTAGTTCATGCAAACCTTTTAACCCCTCTTCAGTGCCTGCTAGAGAGGTGGGACTTTCATGGGGAGAAAAAGGTTCCATTTTCTGATTGGCTGGGCGGATTGCAAACCACGGCCCGTAAAACTCCGAAATGTTTTGTGAAGCCGCCATTTTATTTGCTCGCATTAGCATTATTAGCATTAGCCCAGCGCACCAACGGAGAGAGACTAACGTATGGCAACACAAAAGAAAACATGGGAGCGGTGGAGATGAGGAGGTGTTGGCAGAAGACTCCCAGTAGCTTCTACTGAAGCCAGTCCGCAACTCCGGGGACTTCCGGCCAGGGGCTTCGGGTGGCTGTACACGCCGTGAAGTGGTTTGCGGCCTACCAGTAAACCCAAAGGAGAAGAAGAAGTGACGTCAGCGGCTTCATTTGCCTAATCCTCCCCTAGGGACTTCTTCCGGTGAGAACGCGATCTACTAGGGCAGTTCCAGGACTAAAGAGTTCGGGGAACTATTCCTGGGAAAAGTACTTCGTGTGAAAGCGCCTAATAGCCGCTTTCACCCACCGCTCCCATGTTTTATTTTGTGTTGCCATAAGTTATTCTATCTCCGTTGGTGCGCTGGGCTAATGCTAATAATGCTAATGCGAGCAAATAAAATGGCGGCTTTACAACATTTTTCAGAGTTTTACGGGGCGTGGTTTGCAATTCGCCCAGCCAATCAGACATTGGAACCTTTTCCTCCCCAGGAAAGTACCACCTCTCTAGCAGGGACTGAAAGGGGGGGAAAAGGTTCCCGAGAACTAGGTTCTAGTTCCAGATCTTTTTGGTGTGAACGCAAAATCCCAAGAACTATCGGAACGATTCCTGGGAAAAGTACTCCGGTGTGAAAACGCCTTTTGTTTTCATCTCAATAGGCAGGAACTGAGATGTTTGAATAGGGTAAAGACATGGTTTTATTTTGAAATTCTAGGATTGCATTTTAGTCTGGACGACTTAAAACGTCAACATTTAGAAATGTAGAACCGGAGGCATTTGAAAACGCTACAGACAAAGTTTTATTTGGAAAATTCCAGGAATATGTTTAAATCTAGATAGGCGAAAACTGAGATGTTTAAAAAGGTTGCGGACATGGTTTTATTTTGAAAATCCAGGATATTGTTTAAAGTGTAGGAGGCTAGAAATTGAACATTTAGAAAAACGCTTCAGATGGTTTTTATTTTAGACTCGATGGGCATAATCGGAGACGTTTGAAAGCACTGCAGTCGCCGCTTCATTTGAAAAGGTGTCGTCACATTTACCTGTCCAACATGCCTCTCAGCAGCCTGCAGGGGGACACAGAGGGGGGAGGAGGATGGAGGAGGAGGAGGGGAGCCAAACACACATCCAAAAAACACAGAGGGGAGATGAAATGAAAAGCAGGAGGCGACATGTTCACAACAAGTTCACAATCTAAGCAAGCAAAGTGAGGAGCGACTACAGCGAGAAGCAGGTTTCCAAGGTAACTGACAACAGGAAGTGAGAGGGCGGAGCCAAGCTGCACAGACAGGAAGTCCTTCATCAGGATCTTAATTAAACACTCATTTATTAAAGTTGTGTTGTGTGTAGTTTCTTTATAGCCCAACATTAGCCGCCTTTAGCTTAGCGGTGGTGACGTGAAGTCATGTGACCGTGCTGTAGTTCCTTTATAGCGCAACATTAGCCACCTTTAGCTTAGCGGTGGTGACGTGAAGTCATGTGACCACCGCATTAAATTAATGTGGGTGCAGCTCGGCTAATGTCTTAAAATCAACTGGAGTCTCAAAACTCCACTGATGACATTAACAGGAAACAGTGAGAGGACAGGAAGTGATGTCAGCAGAGTGGGAGGGGACTATGTGTGTGTGTGTTTGTCTTACCCTCCACGTGAGATCACCAGCTTCACTTTGACTCTGTAGGAAACCAGGATCCCCAAAACCTCCTTGTTGGTGATGTCTTTCACACTGAAACACAAACAGGAAGCAATGGTCACATGACCAACAACACACCTGTACCTGGACTCTATAGTCTGTACTTCCTTTAGACTCTCTTGATCCCAATTTGGTAAATTCTCTCGTCACAGAAGCAGAGGTTTGTTCAGACTTTAGAATACAATACTTTAAATACTTTAAAAAGTGGAATAGATAGTTATTATTTACAATTGTATTTGTCGTAAGTCTTTCTTCTTTGATGTTTTGTCTGTGTGTTTACATGGTGTGTGAAACGCACATGTGTGTGTGTTTACATGGTAGAGGAGGTGTGTGTGTATATGTGTGTTTACATGGTGTAGGAGGTTTGTCTCTGTGTGTGTCTTTCTGTCTGTCTGTCTTTACATGGTGGAGGTGTGTGTGTGTGTTTACATGGTAGATGAGGTGTGTCTCTGTGTGTGTGTGTGTGTGTGTGTGTGTGTGTGTGTTTACATGGTAGAGGAGGTGTGTCTCCGTGTGTGTGTGTGTGTGTGTGTTTACATGGTAGAGGAGGTGTGTCTCTGTGTGTGTGTGTGTGTGTGTGTGTGTGTGTCTCTGTGTGTGTGTGTGTGTGTGTGTGTGTTTACATGGTAGAGGAGGTGTGTCTCTGTGTGTGTGTGTGTGTGTGTGTGTGTGTGTGTGTGTTTACATGGTAGAGGAGGTGTGTCTCCGTGTGTGTGTGTGTGTGTGTGTGTGTGTGTGTGTGTGTGTGTTTACATGGTGGAGGAGGTGTGTCTCGTGTGTGTGTGTGTGTGTGTGTGTGTGTGTATGTGTGTGTGTGTGTCTGTCTTTACATGGTGGAAGTGTGTGTGTGTGTGTGTTTACATGGTAGAGGAGGTGTGTCTCCGTGTGTGTGTGTGTGTGTGTGTGTGTGTGTGTGTTTACATGGTGGAGGAGGTGTGTCTCCGTGTCTCCGTGTGTGTGTGTGTGTGTGTGTTTACATGGTAGAGGAGGTGTGTCTCCGTGTGTGTGTGTGTGTGTGTGTGTGTGTGTGTGTGTGTGTGTGTGTTTACATGGTAGAGGAGGTGTATCTCTCTGTGTGTGTGTATCTTTCTGTCTGTCTTTACATGGTGGAGGTGTGTGTGTTTACATGGTAGAGGAGGTGTGTCTCCGTGTGTATGTGTGTTTACATGGTAGAGGAGGTGTGTCTCTGTGTGTGTGTGTGTGTGTGTATGTGTGTGTGTGTGGTGTGTGTGTGTGTGTGTGTGTGTGTGTGTGTATGTGTGTGTGTCTGTCTTTACATGGGGGAAGTGTGTGTGTGTGTGTGTGTGTGTGTGTGTGTGTGTGTGTGTGTGTGTGTTTACATGGTGGAGGAGGCCAGGTTGGTGTCTTCGTGTTTGAGTTTCCCGTCCAGAGCGAGTCCTCTCTTCTCTCGGTTCTTGTCGAGCGTTGGGGTCAGAGTGTAGACCTTACAGAAGGTGGAGCTGGACGACACCTGGTCACTATGGAGACACTGCTGTCAATCAAAACTGCTCCACTAAGCCCCGCCCACTCCACAGACCAACCTCAGATTAGACATTATAGAGCTGGGTGTTTTTTGAAGATTACTTAAAGGTCTCCTATCATGCAGAATGCACTTTCTGATGTCTTCTCTACATCACCATGTGTCCCCATGTGTCCCCGGTGTGTCCCCGGTGTGTCCCGGTGTGTCCCCGGTGTGTCCCCGGTGTGTCAGGAGACTCTCAAAGTGTCAGGAAATAACCCCTCTCTCTTTTCCTCCGTACCCACATCTCTAAAAACGGAGCGGATCCAGATTTGCTGCGTCATGACGACATTACTAAAATGTGGGCGGGCTTTACCCCCACGGGCCAATCAGAAACGTTGCTGTCAGAAACAATGAGACGTGTTCTGGAAGTAATATGGTCTGTGTTTACATTAGCATGCTAACACTCAGAGCTAACCTGTACTGGAGAGAGTGTGTGTGAAGAAGCAGGAAATCAAAAGGTACTGTCCTTGAGAACTATAATATATGCCTAAAAATAGTATAGTAGGAGACCTTTAAAGAACACTGGCTAACAGTAGGATTTGGGATGGTAATATATCATCATGTTGTTTATCTCTGGGTTAACTGGCTTTATGTTTATCAATGCTTTAAACCAGTATTGAAATGGGACTTACTCTGCCTCCAGCTGGGCCACTGGACATTTATACTGAGCAGTACTGAACAGACAGATATCTGCGTACTGACGCACTGCAGAGACAACGAGAGAAAGAGAGTTTTAAACACAACCAATCCGGGTTTTTTTATATTCAAATTAAACACACACATTGTACAGAATTTTAGAAGAAGACGTACCTGATATTTTGACTCTCTTCACGGTCTTGGTGGAGTTGTTGGTGACGTGGACGTTGACGCTGATTGGCTCTCCGTGGTAGTAAAGCTGCACAATGCATCATGGGAAACAAGGACTTTGATAAGTCTCTTTAAACGTAACTAAAGCTGTCAGCTAAACGTTGTGTGGTAGATTAAGTAAAACGTGGCAGAAATGGGTACATTTAAACTCTGGTGTGTGTGTGTGTGTGTGTGTGTGTGTGTGTGTGTGTGTGTGTGTGTGTGTGTGTACCTCCTTGTCCAGAGAGGCCTCCAGGTGCAGGGATCTGTCCGACATCAGGAAGCTGCGGGTCGTCTCCACCATCGGCTGAGGGCCAGGCTTCTCTGGAGCGTACTGAACCTTCCTGATCACCAGACGCACCGAGTTCCTGAACCAAGTACAAAAGAGAGGGGTAAGAATGACCTCTGAACCCCTGACAGGACTCTGCATTTTAACGTTTTGTTCTATGACACAAGACATGTCAGTAAATACCCCACTGTTGAGTTTAAAAACGGCGGTTGCTAACAAGTGCCTAAATGAGACGAAACGTCATCACGCTCAACATTAGCCACCTTTAGCTTAGCGGTGGTGACGTGAAGTCATGTAACCGTGCTGTAGTTCCTTTATAGCCCAACATTAGCCACCTTTAGCTTAGCGGTGGTGACGTGAAGTCATGTGACCGTGATGTAGTTCCTTTATAGCCCAACATTAGCCTCCTTTAGCTTAGCGGTGGTGACGTGAAGTCATGTGACCGTGCTGTAGTTCCTATATAGCCCAACATTAGCCACCTTTAGCTTAGCGGTGGTGACGTGAAGTCATGTGACCGTGCTGTAGTTCCTTTATAGCCCAACATTAGCCACCTTTAGCTTAGCGGTGGTGACGTGAAGTCATGTGACCGTGCTGTAGTTCCTTTATAGCCCAACGTTAGCCACCTTTAGCTTAGCGGTGGTGACGTGAAGTCAAGTGACCGTGCTGTAGTTCCTTTATAGCCCAACATTAGCCGCCTTTAGCTTAGCGGTGGTGACGTGAAGTCATGTGACCGTGCTGTAGTTCCTTTATAGCCCAAAGTTAGCCACCTTTAGCTTAGCGGTGGTGACGTGAAGTCATGTGACCGTGCTGTAGTTCCTTTATAGCCCAACGTTAGCCACCTTTACCTTAGCGGTGGTGACGTGAAGTCATGTGACTGTGCTGTAGTTCCTCTATAGCCCAACATTAGCCTCCTTTAGCTTAGCGGTGGTGACGTGAAGTCATGTGACCGTGCTGTAGTTCCTTTATAGCCCAACGTTAGCCACCTTTAGCTTAGCGGTGGTGACGTGAAGTCATGTGACCGTGCTGTAGTTCCTTTATAGCCCAACGTTAGCCACCTTTAGCTTAGCGGTGGTGACGTGAAGTCAAGTGACCGTGCTGTAGTTCCTTTATAGCCCAACGTTAGCCACCTTTAGCTTAGTGGTAGTGTCGTAAAGTCTTGTGACCGTGATCGTTAAATGTTAATGATTATTTATTTAACCTTAAATGGTCAGATTTGAAAACCTCCTGGATTCAGAGCTGTTCTTTACACTGAGATTTGGACGTTATAAATCAGGTGTCCCCTCACCTCTTGTGGATCTTTTCTTCTATTGACTTGGCGCAGAAAGCTCTGATCTCAAAGTCGACGCCGCAGGCCTGAAAGAGAAATAAACAAGCTGCTTTTATTCTGAAAATACCTGCTGATGTTCCTCTCATTCTGCTCAAACACTATCAACACATTCCTGGATATTTAACACCAGATCTGAAATTAAGAAGCAGTTAACAGTGTTTTCAATTCACTAACACAAAATAATGAATTTTCTTTTGGGACCCAAAATAGTTTGGAGTATTGTAGTTGTATTCAGTTGACCTACTATTTGTTATTACATGTATTTCACTTCTCACCAACACTGACACAACAATAACTTTTTAGCTGTGTGTGTGTGTGTTTGTTTTGCTGTGCTTGTGAGGACCAAGTGCAAGGACCTTTTTAGGTAATGTCCTCACAACATGCTATTGGGTCATAGACCTCAAGAATATAGTCGTGTGTGTGTGTGTGTGTGTGTGTGTGTGTGTGTGTGTGTGTGTGTGTGTGTGTTACCTTGCCAGTGTCCTCTGGGCCGGGCTGTAAAGTGACTGAACATGGGAGGTTCTGAGGGATCTAAATCAGCAGAAAAACACAACAAACAACATTATAAAATACATGAACATACATTGAAGATGCAGTCTGTAAATCTAACTTTCTTCTCTTCGTCTCACACACTGAACACCACAGGACATTATTCTCAGAGCTGCATATCGACAAGGACTACTAATTAATGGATTATAAATACATGTAAATGTGTTTAGCTTTGTCACAATATACGAAATCTTAAGGTATTTCTTAACTGTGTGATTGTAACCATTGATATGTATGAACAGTGTGTCTTAAGACTAGTTATTCACACAATATAAATGTCCTCTGAAAGCCAGTTGGAAGGCAGTATTTGTTTTTGTATCTCCCCCACAGCTGGTTGTATAAATGCACATGTGTTTTACTGCAGTTCAAAGGCTTTATCATCAAATGCACAGATGCTACAGAGTAGATATGCAATGAGTATCTTAAGTCCCAGGCTACTCCAACAATGCAACACAATTATATATATTAACACAAAACAATAAGAAATAGTGGAAGAGAACGTTGTAAGAGCAATGTGTATCAATAAGAAGAGCTCAGCGTCTCTGAGAACCAGGAAAAGCGCCAGGGTTTCTATATATAGTGTGATTACTGTGTCTTTGATCGTGTTTATAAGATATATCAATTATCGTAAACAACAACGTGACGTCGGAGCCCCGTAAAAACCAAGCTACCTCTGCGTCTGACGCTCTGCGTTTCTGAGGAACAGAAAAATGATTTCTGACTAACCCTGGGTATATAGGGCAATTTGTATTCGCTGGTTTCTTTCGTCCTTTAGCCAGGCCAGTACATGTTTTACATCCCAACTAATATTTTGTAGTTACTGATCGAAGATGAAAAAAAAATGAATTTCTATATCAAAAGAAATCATTTGAAAAACTCATAGTATTGTGCGTCTAAAAACTGATAAAGGTGAAATTAAAGAAGTCGGAAAAATGTCATAGTATAGTATGTTAGAGATATAAAATTGAAGGCAAATACAATCACTAAATATTAAGAAAATAATTCCACAGTATGTAAAAAACTTATAATGACGAAAAGTCTCATTGTCATTTGTCAAAGTGACGGCTCTAAGAGCCAACTCCCGTCGGGAAGAGCCGAATCTTCTGCCGCTCCTGCAGGCCAGGCATGGGCACACCATGCGGCCAATCACATGCGAGGACAGACTTGGATCATACCATTATACGAAGGAAGGAAGGGGGGGCCGAGGCAGAGTAGCCACGCCTGGCTAAGGTTATGGTAGGAAGACTCTGCATTGTCGGAGAGTCTTCTCCAAAACTGGCCAATTAATCCCGGAGGAGAGAAATCGGATCAGCCCACCCAAGATGAGGAATCTGGGTTTCTGAATGCCAGCATGAAGGACTTTTTGATAAAGGCTTTTATTTAGTTGTATTTGTTTGCTATGTTTGCTGTTTAGTTGTTAACTTAAAGGTGGGGTAGGTAATTTTGGAGAAACCGGCTCGAGTGCGCTAGAATTTGAAAATACACAACCGGAAAAAATCTGCCACTTCCTCACAGAGCCCCTCCTCCAACACACACGAACGCGCACATGACCAATGAGGGCAGAGATCAGTTTGTGCCCAGATGGGAGGCTGACAGGCAGGTAGGCCATCCAGTTACTTTAGCCGGCTCAGATGATTGGTCGAGCTTTTTACAGCGCCACGGCTTCCACAGATGATATTATTTATGGATTTGTTGTCAAAGCACTTCAGATATTAATTGCTATCTGGATGTTAAGAGCATTCCATGGAATATAACAACAAGTGTATCTCGAGCCGGTTTAACTTACCTACCCCACCTTTAAATGTTTCATTAAAATGTTAAACAACAGTAACGGTTTTATTGTAACCGAAATATACATAAAGATAAGGCTTTTATGAAAACACTCAATTAAAGATGTCTTACCAACACAAACCATTTATAATTGCTAAATCAGGCTCAAACAGAAGGCTCCGGTTGATACTAAAGGAACTAATACGTCAAATAAAATCCTGAACAGTCACTTTTTTGTTTTATTTAATCCTGAGCTCTTTGTCTTTAAGACATATTTTTTCTCTACTTTATTTAATATTTTTTGGACATTGTATTCAAGTTAAAAAGTTGAATAAGATTGAAGGCAAATACAATAAAAATAATATTAAGAAAATACTTCCATAGTATGTCAAAAAATAATAATTAAAGTTGTCCATGTATTATAATGATTGAATATTGATTGATATAGACTTTTTGCAATACTTCTTATTTTGTATTCTATAGGGATGTAACGATACCAAAAACTCACAGTACGATAATATCGCGATATTGAAAAATAAAGAACAAAATGTGAATTTATTTTCTTTATTAAATAATAAATCTGATTTGTTCAGCATTTTAGTAGATAGTAGTATTTTAAAGTGTCAACAATATAATAATCAGACCCTGCAATAGAATAAATCAAGCTTCACTTTAGTTTTTCAAGTAACTCAGCTCTAACTCACTAACTCACTCATCAAGGATATCTTTTAGGGATATGAGCATGTCCACATTTCCAGGTAGAAGCTGGGATGTTTGGGCGTTTGCAAAATCCCCTGCTGTGGAAACAACTCTCTCGCTTGGTACTGATGTTGCCGGGGATAGAGAGATATGCTTTGGCCATGGGTGACAGCAGTGGGTCAAACTGTGCATTGTCTCTCCACCACTTCAACAACACTACAGTTGTTGCCAAGAAGGTGAGGCTTATTGACAGATATAAATATACTGTTGGTACTTGTCAATGTCTCTTGGTGTGTACATGTAGCTCTGTAAATACCATGTCCTTTTGTGTTATCTGTTTTATGTTCATGTTGTAACCTACTTGCTGCCATGCTGGACAGGTCTCCCTTGAAAAAGAGATTGATGATCTGAATGGGACCATCTGGTTAAATAAAGGTTTAAAACAATAATTATTAAAAAAATAATAAAAAATAGCGGTATATTTTGTCTCACGACGGTATTGAGACATTTATTTACCGCGATATATCGTTACATCCCTAGTATTTTATGATATATGTTGCGTTGTTGGAGGAGCTCACTCTGTAGCTTTGAGCAGATGACAATAACACCTTTGACATTTGAATTTGAAATGCAGAGACTCACAGTGAAGTAAAAGGGATGAGCATGCTGCCCGAGTTTCTTCAGCAGACGCTCCTGCAGCCGGCTGTTCGGTTTCTTCTCCTCCGGCACCGGGGGAAACGCCTGAAATACAAATATCAAAAAGTGAACATCATGCATTCAAATGATCCTCCAGTAAGAAAACAAGTTTAATCAGGAACATTAGGGGTGAGGTGGAGCTCCTTTTGACTGTTCATCTTGATAGTTTTCTTTGTAAGAATAGTGAGTTTTATCTGGGGGAATAAATGTAATTATTAACGTATTTAAAAGTGTATAATTAATAAGAGAAAATGCCATTATATGAAAATACATATGATAAAAGACGTAAACAAATAAAGGAATTTATGTGATCAAAAAAGGTAAATATGAAAAATAATTGAAAGTTATGAAATACAAAAACAATTAAATAAATATGAAAGAGCTTATAAAGTATTTAATATTCTGTATTTCAAAATATTTTATTCACTAATGATTTATTTCTTAAATAATTTGATTTGAAAAAAGTTAATTATGATATCAATTAATACCACATTTATTTTCTTATTCTTTTACAGATTTGATCTTTTCAGGTATTGTTCAGGTGTTGTGTTCAGGTGTTGTGTTGAGGTGTTGTGTTCAGGTGTTGTGTTCAGGTGTTCTTCAGGTGTTGTGTTCAGGTGTTGTGTTCAGGTGTTGTGTTCAGATGTTCTTCAGGTGTTGTGTTCAGGTGTTCTTCAGGTGTTGTGTTCAGGTGTTGTGTTCTTCAGGTGTTGTGTTCAGGTGTTGTGTTCAGGTGTTGTGTTCAGGTGTTGTGTTCAGGTGTTGTGTTCAGGTGTTGTGTTCAGGTGTTTCTTCAGGTGTTGTGTTCAGGTGTTGTGTTCAGGTGTTCTTCAGGTGTTGTGTTCAGGTGTGTGTTCAGGTGTTGTGTTCAGGTGTTCTTCAGGTGTTGTGTTCAGGTGTTGTGTTCAGGTGTTGTGTTCAGGTGTTCTTCAAGTGTTGTGTTCAGGTGTTCTTCAAGTGTTGTGTTCAGGTGTTGTGTTCAGGTGTTGTGTTCAGATGTTGTGTTCAGGTGTTGTGTTCAGGTGTTGTGTTCAGGTGTTCTTCAGGTGTTGTGTTCAGGTGTTGTGTTCAGATGTTCTTCAGGTGTTGTGTTCAGGTGTTGTGTTCAGGTGTTGTGTTCAGGTGTTGTGTTCAGGTGTTGTTCAGATGTTGTGTTCAGGTGTTGTGTTCAGGTGTTGTGTTCAGGTGTTCTTCAGGTGTTGTGTTCAGGTGTTGTGTTCTTCAGGTGTTGTGTTCAGGTGTTGTGTTCAGGTGTTGTGTTCAGGTGTTGTGTTCAGGTGTTCTTCAGGTGTTGTGTTCAGGTGTTCTTCAGGTGTTGTGTTCAGGTGTTGTGTTCAGGTGATGTGTTCAGATGTTGTGTTCAGGTGTTCTTCAGGTGTTGTGTTCAGGTGTTGTGTTCAGGTGTTGTGTTCAGGTGTTCTTCAGGTGTTGTGTTCAGGTGTTGTGTTCAGGTGATGTGTTCAGATGTTGTGTTCAGGTGTTCTTCAGGTGTTGTGTTCAGGTGTTGTGTTCAGGTGTTGTCTTCAGGTGCTGTGTTCAGGTGTTGTGTTCAGGTGTTCTTCAGGTGTTGTGTTCAGGTGTTGTGTTCAGGTGTTCTTCAAGTGTTGTGTTCAGGTGTTGTGTTCAGGTGTTGTGTTCAGGTGTTGTGTTCAGGTGTTGTGTTCAGGTGTTGTGTTCAGGTGTTGTGTTCAGGTGTTCTTCAGGTGTTGTGTTCAGGTGTTGTGTTAAGGTGTTGTGTTCAGGTGCTGTGTTCAGGTGCTGTGTTCAGGTGCTGTGTTCAGGTGCTGTGTTCAGGTGCTGTGTTCAGGTGTTGTGTTCAGGTGTTGTGTTCAGGTGTTGTGTTCAGGTGTTCTTCAGGTGTTGTGTTCAGGTGTTGTGTTCAGGTGTTGTGTTCAGGTGTTGTGTTTAGGTGCTGTGTTCAGGTGTTGTGTTCAGGTGTTGTGTTCAGGTGTTGTGTTCAGGTGTTGTGTTCAGGTGTTGTGTTCAGGTGTTGTGTTCAGGTGCTGTGTTCAGGTGTTGTTCAGGTGCTGTGTTCAGGTGTTGTGTTCAGGTGCTGTGTTCAGGTGTTGTGTTCAGGTGCTGTGTTCAGGTGCTGTGTTCAGGTGTTGTGTTCAGGTGTTGTGTTCAGGTGCTGTGTTCAGGTGCTGTGTTCAGGTGTTGTGTTCAGGTGCTGTGTTCAGGTGCTGTGTTCAGGTGTTGTGTTCAGGTGCTGTGTTCAGGTGTTGTGTTCAGGTGTTCTTCAGGTGTTGTGTTCAGGTGCTGTGTTCAGGTGCTGTGTTCACGTGTATCTCTTACCTGAAAGGTGGAGATGTAGAGATCCTTCCTGAACGACAGACCGAGAACATCCAGATCTTCACGGCCGTAACGAAACGCACAGGTGAGCGTGACGAAGACTACAGGAGGAAGAGGAGTATACCTTTAATAATCTGAATATAAGAGGAGATGATGAAGATATAAAGTGTGGAGGTGAAGCTCTTACCTTTCCTGTCCTTCAGGTACTCCGGGTCCACGAGGATCACGCCATCTGAAGCAGGCAGAGAGAAACTGTTTGTGAAGAGCCCAGCGTCCAATCAGAGAGCAGAGATTATTTACCTGGTGTTCTGACGCACCTCGTTACAGCAGAGGGCTCAGACGTTCAGTCATTAACTCTACACCTCTCTACCTATACAGGTCATTAAAACATGCAATAGGAGACATCGACAAACCTCGAGGGCTGCTGACTCACCTACAGCGTCGACGTGGTCCAGGTGATCCACGAAGTCTCTCTTTCCCAGGTACACCGTCACCTGCACACACAGAACCACCTTCAACCATTCATCCTGTTTGTTTCAATGTACATTTCTCATTTCTAAAATGTTAGATAATCGAAAATATTTAATACGAATTCAATTCAATACAAAAAAAATACTACATGTTTTTATAAAATCATAGGATGTTGTTCCCGGCTCTTTTTGGTGTGAACGCGACATAAGGGGTTCTAACGGAACTAAACGGGAAAAGTACGTGGAAAAGTACTTGGTGTGAACGCGCCTATAGAGAACCGCAGTGACGCGTCCTAAAACCCGGAAGTAAACTCCTTCCGGTTCCTTTGTCAAAAACCAACGCAATCTCTCCACAGGATTTTAGAAAATAGCTGGAAATCAGGTCTGTGATTGAAACACACTTAAGAGACGGATCACGTTTTGTTCAGCCGGATAATATCCACATGTCTACTTTTATCATTTTCGAATCATAAATCTAGTCGCAAGAAGCAAAATGCTAACGTGATGCTATAAAGGAGCTACAGCGAGTCCAGCAGCACGACTTCAACGTCACGCCGACTTCAGATCCAGATTCAAACTCACAGGTTCTAGATGGATCGAGTTGAAGTGTTTGTTTGAACAGTCTGCAGGAGGCAGGGACTTGCTTTCAAGCAGAACAGAAACTAACTTAGAGGAGTGTTCACGTGTTCGGCGTAATGACGTACAACGACCTCCACGACTTCTGTAGTCCTATTCAGCCACTTGGTAACAACCATCGTTTTTCAGACACGTCCACTCTTCAGAAATCACAGTGGGGTCACTGCTGATGATTTAATGTCCTAGAACAAAACGTGATCCGTCTCTTCAATGCGTCTCAACCACAGACCTTAGTTCAGATATTTCCCTAAATCCTCTGGAGAGATCCTTTTGCTTTTTGTCGAAGGAACCGGACGTGGTAAAAATGCGTCCGGTGCTAAATGCTAAGGTTTTAGGAGGCGTCACTGCGGTTCTCTATTGAGTTCTTTGTAACCAAATGTCTCTCAGAGGGGCGTGGGGAGGGGCTCCTTATTTTCATCTGAAGTAACAGACAGAGAATCAGCACTTTGGAAACAGGGCTGAAACAGAGGGGATTATGGGTAATGCTGCAATGATCTGCTTGGTGTTTCAGCCAATCAGAGACAGGCTCTGGATATATCTGAGACCTGTGATATATTGATGAGGAAGAGGATGATAGGGGAGCTTTAAGAGTCAGACTCACCTTACAGTTGGGGCTCGACTTCTTGAATACTCTGAGATTAGGGAAGAGGAAGAGGAAGAGGAGGAGACTGATGTTAGTTCATCGTTTGATTTCATAACGAGGATAAAACACATTGTGAAGACGTTTCAAACTTTAGATCTCATCTGAAACGTTTGTGAATCTCTGGAGGTGTGAGGAAGAGTTTAAAACCAGGAGTCAGTTTATTTCAACACGACAGGAAGTGAGGAGGGAAGTGGTTTTAGAGAAACGCTCGGTGTGAATGATGTAGTTATTATGGGATGCACTGCCTGCTTCATCTGGTTACAAATACTCACAGGTTCACAGGGTTAAACTGTCTTTTTAAAACCAGCAATAACCCTTCAAGTTCTTTTTCATTAACAAATGAAATGTCAAAATATATAAATATAAAAAATCTGAATTGCTACATATGATTTGTGTTTTAATTATTATTCTTTGCATTTTTAAATATGTATTTCTACTTGCAGTGTGTCCGTCTAAACCAGGGGGGTCAAACTCAAACACACAGTGGGCCAACATTAAAAAGTGGGTACTAGTGGAGGGCCGGACTGGTTCAATGTTTATTGCAGAACTTATTGAAATGAACTTGTTGCACATATTAAACCTGGAACTAACAAAGCTTAAATGATCGCCTATAAAAACAACATTAAACATTAAATAATCAGCTGCATTCATTTCTTATGGCTCTATCTGCAGCTTTTCAGAGTCATTTCTTATGAGTACATTTTCCCACAGGCCAACAACAGCTTCAACAAAACTATTCCCCTCAGAGAGAAAACCAAACATGCCCTGTTGTCCTGAGAGAGAAAGTGCAGAAGGAAGCATCCATTGAACTCAGTGTGCTGCTCTGTGATGCTAGCTCAGATACTTGGCATCTCATCTTGGGTGCAAGCTCATCAATGTTTGGGCTCAGGCTCTGAGCGGAGGAGACCCTCAGGATGGAGTGAAGGTGTGCGTGCAATATACCGGAGGGCCAGATCTAATAGCAATTAGAAATTATCTTGCGGGCCGAAATTAAATCCACCAACGGCCTGATTTGGCCCCCGGGCCTTGAGTTTGACACATGGGGTCTAAACTATAAATACATTGAAAATTAAACCTCAAAATGTTCTGAAAAGTTCATTAAAAACTGAGTATTTTAGGAGGAAAAGGAAACTTATATTGATCACAGGAAAAGCTCTTTAAGTTTAAATTTACAGACAAAAATAGGAAATGTTTCTGACAGCATTGCGTTAAAAAAAAAGGCCTTATTGTGTTTTCCAGAGGGAGTTTCTCCTATATACATTATAAAGAGAAACTCTCAGACTGAAATGATCGAGTACTCTAGACCAGTGTTTTTCAAAGTGGGGCCCCCGACCCCCCGGGGGGCCGCCAGGGGCCGCCAGGGGGGTCACGCAAAGTTTGAGGGAAAGGGGAATTTTTTTTTTTTTAAAGTTACATTTTTTTATTTTGTAGATGTTATAAATAACTGCATATCTATCAGTCTATGTGTCCTTTGATGCCAATCTTTTAATATGTTTTACTTATTCAAATATATATATTTTTTTAAAATCACACGACCGCCCTTCAAGCCAATCAGAATCGAGCTGCCGCTGCTGAGAGTGAAACTGAGTATCTGCTCAGCTTTTGGAGCAAGTGAGAGCGAGTGAATGTTTCGCTCTGCAGCCGGATGAGAGCACGGATGCAGCAAATATTGATGTTTATATATATGAATATAAATATGTCTATTGTTAATATTACTGTTGAATATTATATATAATATTATTAAGGCATAAGTAGCTTTCAAAAATGCTAAAAATATATGTTAATTGTTCATATTACTGTTCAAGATTATATAATATTATAAAGACATAAATCACTTTAAAAATACTTTACTGTTGATATTACTGTTTAATATTGTGTTAAGAATGTTTATAACCAGGGCTGCACATAACTGGTGCGCAGGTGCGCATGCGCACCTCCGCCAAAAAAAGAGCACCGGGTCATTTGAAACAAAGCGCATTTGCGTACCAACATTGAGAGGGAGAGAGAGAAGAGAAAAGAGAAAAGAGAAAATAGAGGAGAGATGAGAGATGAGAGAGAGCGAAGAGAGAGAGAGAGAAAGATATTTGCGAGTTGTATGAACCATGATATGAACTCAGGCCGGCCCGTAGCGCTGGCTAGATGTTCGCCTAGGGCGCCAGATCTGGGGAGGCGCTGCGCTGGCAGCTCTGGGAGGGAAAAAAACATTTTGACCGTTGGGGCTCATCCTAATTTTCGGCCTTGATGTAACAACATTCATAATTAAGTAAATGTAACACCCTTTTCACCCCGGTTCCATGTTTCATTTGCCCTGTACGATGGCGCTGTAAGTGATGAAAATGGGGGATGTTGGCTTATCTGGCAACCGCAGCTCACAGCCAAAATGCAAGTGAGCGAGGGAGGGTGGTACCAGCGCTGTTGTTATTATAATCTGGTGCCGTGCTAGCTGCTCTAACGGAGATAAGAAGAAGATGTTTCTACAATAATGTGGAGGGAGAGTCCTCTCCAGTCAGACTGAGAGGCTGATAAGATAACTGCAGCTCAGTGAGGTAAAGGACTCTGAGTGTTTAGATAGTTCACTTTAGTCTAAGTTCAAACGGTTTGGTCACAATTTATGTAAACACATATTTCCAAGGCACTCCTTTGTAATTATTGGGATAAACAGGTTTTAAATCATTCCAATGTATACTATAGGACAGTAACCAAAAATATCCTTTAAAACTGGAGATAAAAAAAAAAAATGTTAAGGTAAAATAAGATATGAATGAACAACACAAATAAAATAAGTTACATTCATTTGTTATTGGCTATGGTAGGTTATTGGTTATGTTCACATACTTATTTGATTACATCCACTTGTCTAAGATGACAGAGACTTTCGACCCAAACCCAGCTGTTGACTTGTGGATGCAAGCAGCTAATCGCAGACTCAACCAGAGAGAAAGAAGTAGGCCTACATCATCAGCTACCATGTCTGACAGAGAGGAAGACAGTGAGGAGAACAGTCAGGAGGGTAGTGATGACAGCTTGTAGGATTACTGGTCGTGCTAATGTTGTCTTGTGTTCACCACTGCATGTGTGTTCTGTGTTCACCTCTGCACGTGTGTTCTGTGTTGACCTCTGCATGTGTGTTCTGTGTTCACCTCTGCACGTGTGTTCAGTGCCGTGTGTCTGGCAAATAAAGTCAAGACCCCTCAAAAGTTACGGTTAATTTCATTTTAAGGATGAGCACCAAGCAACATCTCCAGGTGCTCCTTTGAGAACCAGGGCAAAAAAGTTATGTGCACCCCTGAGTATAACAGAACACACAATGAATGTAATGAATGACAAACAAAAGATAAATACAAAAAATGTTTAGAAGAATAACTTATTATTAATACAAATATATAATAAGAAAATGTATTAAGCTGTATGATTAATGTCATATTCTCCATCATAATGTACTATAATGTAATAAATTGCAACAGGGGGGTCCCCGCCAGACGAGTGCTATACGGGGTCCTTGGCATGGCAACGTTTGGGAAGCCCTGCCCTAGACGACCGCGTGCATCTCAGATACTCCTGAATACTGAAGCTGTTATCGTGCAGCTTCTTCAGAGAGTTGCCGCTTGGTGTGAAACAGGGGCGGACTGGCCATCGGGAATACCGGGAGTTTCCCCGGTGGGCCGGTGCTGTGCATGGGCCGGAGGGCCAAAACAATAAATACATTTTTTTTTTTAATTTTTTTTTTTTTAATTTTTTTTTTTTTGCCTAAATCCTACCGGCCCATATTTGTGAGTATACCGGCCACTCCCTTTTTTTTTTTGCTTAACTAAATCCTACCGGCCCACATTTGTAAGTGCCCACATTTGGCCACTCCCCATCAGGCCCGTAGCGGCTGTCACTGCGCAGTGAAAGATCAGGAGTGAGTTACTGATGGATAAACAAGCTCCAAAGCGTAAAGGAGGTGCACAAAAACTTAGGGATAAAAAAATGAAAGCACTTGAGGAAGGTTCAGCAAAATAAAAATAAATTACAGACTTTTCGTTTGGTCCTGCAGCTGGTTGTAGTTGTAGTACAACCACCACCGGAGAAGCTGATGTAACGTTAGCCGACACAGCGGCCATTCCCAGTGGCAGTGAGTCCAGCAATGAAACTGACACAGTACAGCGGCATCTAGAGCCCAGTACCAGCAGTGATATGATGGTAAGTTAATGTTATGATTGATGCTGAAAGTGAAAATCCTCATTTGGCTAATGCTAGCTTGCTTTTTAATGTAGCAGATGAGGTAATATTAGCTAGCTAGCCTATTTCTAGCTAGCTAGGCTATTGCCTACAGTACATTGTGTGTTCACAGGGACAGCTAATGCATTAGCTAGCTAGCCTATTGCCTACAGTACATTGTGTGTTCACAGGGACAGGGTAAAATTAACAACATTCACTGACCAAATTCTGGTGAAATATGCAAGCTGCTGGTAGATTTGCTTCACTCATTGACAACGGTAATCTATTTGAACATTATAGCCACTTGACTTGGGCTGGTGAATCAATGAGACTACGATGATTGCTTATACTGTCTTTTGTTTGATTAGCTTAGACGTTAGGTTACCTTATTAATACTACAAATAATAAAGGGTCCATTATTTGTCAACCTGCAACTAAAGTTACTGTCTGGTGGAAATTAGCCTGTTACTGTCTTTAAGACTTTACTTGGTTTACATACATAATAATAACATGGTGGTAACATAATAACGTAACATACTAATCAATACTAATCATTTTTGTAGGCTGAAGATGATCCTGCTGCTGACACTGACAGAGTTAGTCAAGGCCAGGATTCAGTGCCACCCCAGTTGATTATTTCACCAGGCCGATGTCAGGCACATTAGACCTATTCTTCCGTTTTCACCCCCAGCAGAAGGCAGACAAGGCTGTAGTGCAGAGGGCTTTTTTTTGCAAAGACGGCACAAACAGGAAATAGCTATCATACAGTGAAGCCAGAGAAGTACTCTTCTGCTCCCTTTGTATGGCTTTTGCTAATCCTAGAGATAGCAACTCCTTCATCACTGGCATGACCAACTTCACACACATACATCAGAGAGTCGAGGAGCATGATCAGAGCCATGCTCACAGAGGTTGCGCTGAGGCATATTTCCTCAGATTCTCAAAAAACACAATTCAGGACCTTCTCATGGGACCTCAGATGTCACGTCACAGAGAGGAAGTCCGCAGGAAGCGTCAAGTGTTGGAGCGCATCATAGATGTGTTGAAGCTCATTGGTCAAAGTGGTTTGAGCTACAGGGGCACGCAGGCGGAGGCATTATATACACAAGATGATGACACCATTGATCATGGTAACTTTTTAGAGATGATTGTTTTGCTGGGAAAATATGATGTGTGTCTCAAGGAACACCTCACTCTCTGTACAGAGAGGGGTTCAGGTGGAGTGGCTGCACCCGTAGGATAGAAAAGGGGGAAGTGACGTCTGACTCAGAGGTCGCACGGCTGTGGAGAAGAACGTTCATTCAGAACCCACATTCTGTTACTGAGTTTAGGCTAGTTAGCTAGCAGGTTTATTGTTCTGGGTGCAGTCACTTTTGCCTCCACTTGCTGTTCAAATAAATGTTGAAAGAAAAAGTAAATCTGTTTACAGTTCTGTTTCATATTGGTGTTGAGAGATGTATCCATAGCTTTAGTCCCTAATTTTGCTCTCAAAATGCACCAGATTGATGCATTTAACTTCAACATTTTAAAACAAATCTTCCCGGGGGAGCTTGCCCCCGGACCCCCCTAGAGGAGGTGAGGTCCACCACCTGCCCACACCCCCTGTCAAATTGTCTCACCCACATTGAGGATGCTTCCTACCCCCATGTTTTATTCCATGCGTCAAGTCAGGCAAATTGGGTCCAAATGTTATTGCATCAATGATCTGTTAACATTAAAATCACTAAATATATGCTGTAACTATTTTGCTTAGGCAACTCAAGGGCTCAGGTAATGTGATGACTATATGAATAATGGTCCAAAATAACATAAAATGCATAGGGTTTTTTGTTAAGTAATATACTTTCGTCGCCGGCCGGCCGATACATGCCGCGCATTAAGTGGGCCTGTCTGTCAATTAATCCCCGGGCCACTTTTTCCCCCCAGTCCGCCCCTGGTGTGAAATGACTCCATTGCACAAACAGGAAGTCGGAAACACACTCGCTTCTCTTCCTCGCACCTCGATTCGTTTCTAAAAAAAAAAGTGAGGTGATAATCTGGAACATCCTCAGGAAACAGTTCAATACCATCTCCTCAAAACACGAACTAAAGCTGATGCTTAAGGCTGCAGTTTGATACCGACTGACTTACAGATACTAAAACCCTAACGAGCTGCAGGACTCAATTAAGTTTCAATCAGCTGCTTCAGAGCATGTTGTTTACTTCTGTGCAAGGACAACAACAAGCTTTCTGACAACGTAAACAACAGACAGAGAAGAGGACTATAGTAGTGTCGTGTGCAGAAATGCCTTACACATGTTTTAGTTTTTATGACAAATGAAAATCAGAGCAAGTTCAACCAGGAAGACCGTCTTTACTCATTCATTTACTATGTCCGTGTTACTACTCTCTCTCCTCTCAATAAGTGATCGGGGGCGTCACTCCCCAGCTTAACCAATCACTTCGCTCTATTCTCACGAGCCTATCATAGCGCTCTGCTAAACCTTTTAAATCTGCTCTCCCCTCTGACAGCTGTCATTTCAGGTGGCTCGACGCAACCCTCCTCCACCCTTTTTCACCTCCTGTCCCTCTGAATCCAGGTCAAGCTAAGCCCCTCCCTTCAGACCGACCCCAACTATCCCTTCACCACCACCAGGGTCAAGCTAAGCCCCTCCCCTTCAGACCGACCCCCAACCATCCATTCACCAGCACCAGGGTCAAGCTAAGCACTCCCCTTCAGACCGACCCCCCAACTATCCATTCA
>NW_022991249.1:0-20000 GCF_902827175.1 Gymnodraco acuticeps
CAGCGGTGTTGTATAACGTTGTTGTCTCTCCTGCAGTTGTTAGGAGTGAACGGGGCGGTGCTGACGGAGGCTTTAACACACAAGAAGATCATCGCTAAGGGAGAGGAGGTAGGATACACACTCTGACTGTGTGTGTGTGTGTGTGTGTGGTAAAGAACATTTCCTGTCTGTGTAATGTCTACTTCACTGTGATGATATTACAGCAGCTGAACCCTGTGTGGTCAAGTTAAACAAAAGATAGAAAGTGGCCTCGATTTCAACATTTCATTTTAATATTTCACAGCAAGTCAAGTTTATTTACGCAGCGGATTTCAACACAGCATTTTAAAGTCCTTGAGAACAGAGGAAAACCATCACAAGACATAGTGAAGCAGAAACATGTCACAAAATGACATTTAAACAGTCATTAAAAAGCCAAGAGAACACAAACAAAAAGAATCATAAGACAGGTTTAAGTCCCATCCCTTCTTTAACCATGTAGTAGCACTATGTAAATAAATATATCAACTGGCATGTCTCTATAATATTCACCTATTGAAAGCCACATGTTTACCATACTCCATCTGGGTGCTTTATATATATATGTCTTGTTCTTACGATTTCAATCCTATTCAAGCTCGATTTAAAAAGTAACCCTAAACCAGACAAGCTAAATATGATTAGAAATCTACCCGAATCTGCCCGGAAACTTTCCAATTAAAAAAGAAATGTATTCATGTATAAAAGCAGCAAGTAAAACAAGCATTTTCTGTGTGTTTTTGTTATCAGCTGATGAGCCCTCTGAACCTGGAGCAGGCGTCCTCAGCTCGCGATGCTTTGTCCAAGGCGGTGTACGGACGCACCTTCACCTGGCTGGTGAACAAGATCAACGCTTCACTGACATACACGGTACACATGCACACACACACACACACACACACACACACACACGCACACGCACACACCACACACACACACACACACACACACACACACACACACACACACACACACACACACACACACTGAGATCTGAAGGAGAGTGCTGCTCTACTGCTGTCCATCAAACTGATGTTGATTGCAGTGTTAGTACACACACACACACACACACACACACACACACACACACACACACACACACACACACACACACACACACACACACACACACACACACACACAGTACTTGACATTGTGAGGGATTACATGACACATTCCACTTCCTGTTTCCATCGTTGCTGCTGCAGTACTAATTGCCTCCCTGGGGTTAATTACATTTTAATCGATTGATTGATTGACACTCAAACAATGTGGTTCATGTAGAGGTCTCCCCTTCAATGATTTACACCACAGCTCCACCTAGTGGACATTTATGGATCTACAACTTGATGACTTACATCGACAGTATATTATTCTAGTTTAAGGTTTTTATTATTGTGTAAGTAATTCAATATAGGGTTAGACCAACATACTGGCTATACACTGGTTTATCTCGATTCATTGTAGAAGGCCTACTTAATTTATATCAACTTATTATGTCACCAAAGAAAGCTCCTTATTCTGATATGTACAGTTTATATTATTGAATGGAGCTATTAAACAATATTTAATGGGTAAATTCTGAAGGGAAATTGTATTTTTTAAAGCACATTTTATTCAATATTGATAAAAAAAAGTAGCTTCTTTATTTTGAGGCTTTACTTTCAGTAGAGTTTTCTCTTTCAAATAAATATGAATATTCGTTCTACTTTTCAACAGGACGACTCCTCAAAGCATTACTCCGTCATCGGCCTCCTCGACATCTACGGCTTCGAGGTCTTCCAGCACAACAGGTACACTTTAAGTACACTTTGTGATGTCACAATGTTTTTTTGGCTTGTGTCAGTCAAACGGAGCGTCAGACGGCAGAGGCAGATTTGTTTTTAGGGAGCTCCGACGTCATGTTGTTGTTTAAAACATATAAATATCTTGTTTTTATTTCAATTCAAATATGATTTCCTTTTAGTTTAGAGGGTACAGTATGATTTAAATTGTATTTTTTTTTTTTTTGGGTTGTGCAACCATTAGCCAATCACCAACCAAGGTGTTTTTTTAACATGCATGCTTTTGGGGAAATGTTTAATGAAAAGCAGAAATAAATAACTCCTTCTTCCCTTGTTGTTGTTTGTGTTGTTTTGCAGCTTCGAGCAGTTCTGCATCAACTACTGCAATGAGAAGCTGCAGCAGCTCTTCATCGAACTCACCCTGAAGTCTGAGCAGGAGGAGTACGAGGCCGAGGGCATCACGGTCAGTCATTTCACATAAAAGACAAAAAAGTGCAACATAATCTTTCACATAAATGCAGGAATAAGAAAAAGATATGCATGTTATTGTTTCTTTGGTGTTTTTCACAGTGAAAGTTTTAAATGATGCCTCTTAAAGATATATCACATAATAGGCTATTTCCCACTTTACAATGTACACAAATAGCTAAACCTATTGGCCTATTATACATGTATTTGAGCTGTGTAGGCTACTCACATTGTGCCAAGTGTTTCAGAGAAATGTGTAATTTGAATGAAGTAAAGGTGTGTTCCAGTCTTTTAAAGAAATTCTGAAAAAAATGTGGATATTCTGAAAAAAATCACATTTTACAAAGACAAATCAGATTTATTTTTAGTTTGTCCTTAAATCTATCACTTTATGTTATAAGTCATTATTCATTTTTACTCTTAAGTGCCGTTATATGATATCCTAGTGAAGGATTTGGGTCATGGGACGTCTGGATCTGAAGTTATCACAGAAACTCGATTAGCAAACGTTAGCGGTTAGCTTTTAGCCCTTTCGTCCCTGACAGAAAAAAGACAGATTTTTAACGTGGAACTGTTTTTATTCTGTGTTTTTAGAGGTTTTAATTGAGAAGATACGTTTGTTTTGGAGAAGATGAGACATTAGCAAATAATTTGGCTCATGGTAAAACTACTTTATTGTCTGTAGCCTATCTTAAGTGATCAGAGAAGCAAGCTGAGCTAACGTTAGCGGTTAGCATTGAACCCATTCGTCCAGTCACCACCTGAAAAACACAGATTTCTAACCTGAACTGTTTTTATTCTGTGTTTTTAGAGGTTTTACTTGAGTATGTATGTTTTTTTGGAGAAGATGATAACCCAGGGAATCATTTTGCTACCGGTAAAACCACCTGATTGTCTGAATCCTAAGTTATCTGAGAAACAAGCTGAGCTAACGTTAGCAGTTAGCCACTTTGTCCCATCCCCACCAAAAAAACACAGATGTACGTGAAACTGGTTTATTAATTGTTTTAAGAGGTTATAATCAGAGGTTGAGTTTGTTTGTGAGAGGATAAGACCCCTGAGGATAATTTGTCTGATGTAAAAAACACCTTAATATCTGTATCTTAAGTTATCAGAGAAACAAGCGTAGCTAACGTTAGCGGTTAGCTTTTAACCCCATTCGCCCAGTCCCCACCTGAAAAACACAGATTATTTACGTGAAACTGGTTTATTAATTATTTGTAGAGGTTATAATCAGGGGTTGAGTTTGTTTGTGAGAGGATGAGACCTCTGAGGATAATTTGGGTCACAATAATAACTTCCTTAAAGATTAACACTGAGGGAATCCTAACTGGGAGAAGCTGACTACCATAATTAAAGCCCCCTATTGGCAGTAGCCTATAGTACATATTTATACGCTTTATGAAATGTATGCGTTACAGCTCCACTTTCTCCTTTTCCCCATTAGTTTATTGCTAATCAGGGTTCTTACGCTCATTCAAAACCTGGACAAGTCATGGAAATTTAAAATGCTAATTCCAGGCCCTGGAAAAGTTATGGAAAACAATATTTTTCCCAAAGTTTTGGAAAAGTCATGGAAATGTAACTAAAGTTGTATCAAATATAATTTATATTTGATCTAATCGCTGAAATAGTAATACTATAATGATAATAAATACTGTATCGTATAGTAATGAAACATAAAACGGCATTTAACTGACGAGGTGTTTAGCTGGTGAGAGATTGTAGTTGCTTTAGTGTGTAGAAGCTACAGTAGTAAGCCTATTTGATTTGTTTTAGATAGGCACAACATGTTTCATATGCAGACCTTATTTTCCTGTTCCATGTTAAAATAAACCATTTTCAGTGGTACTGCTGAGAAAGAGTAATTTTTTTGGTCATGGAAAATGAGTTAAAGGTCATGGAAAAGTCATTGAAAATCATTTGTGAACAAGTGTATGAACCCTGGCTAATATATTGTTTAGTTTTTTCATTGGAACAAGAGCTTCTTGTGTTCACTCTGATATAAATGTGGGAGAAACTCAAAGAGCCCATTATGATGTGGCTTCAGGGCCGTGGGCTGAAATAATGTGTCTGTTTTATGTGTTTAATGTGCATTTAACATAAACTCAGTCTGCATGTGTATCTCTAAGTTCATGTGTGAGTGCGCATGTAAGTGGGTGAGGATCAGGATTCCTGGGATTCTGCACATCATGAACGTCTCGGTCATTAAATATCTTAAACAGTTGTAATTGTAGGAGGTTTGGACTGAGATTGATGTCCCAGATGTTGTTGTTGTTGTTTAAATTGAACTATCGGTAACTGTTTGTGAATTATTTTGTAGGCTGGAAGGAAAGTTGCATATCAACACAAGGCATAGTTCAACAGAAACACTTTTTTTAATGACATTTAAATACATCAAGAATAGTCATTACAGCACAAATGGTTAAAGACAGGAAGAAGTAGATTTTGAAGTGAATAGGTGACCTTATTGACAGCCTGTGATACTGTTATTTTAACTTTCTTGTGTGTGTGTGTGTGTGCAGTGGGAGCCAGTGCAGTACTTCAACAACAAGATCATCTGTGACCTGGTGGAGGAGAAGTTCAAAGGCATCATCTCCATCCTGGTGAGGAGGATTTTCAAAATATGACTTCATCTCAGAATCCAACTGGCGGACACATTTAGAAAACGATTGTCCAAATGATTCACATAAACACAACAGAAGTTGATATAAATGATACGAGCACTAATACCTGGGAGTGTTTCTGGTTTGGTGAAACACTGACTGATTGTTTTTTATTTTTCTTCCCTCTCAGGATGAAGAGTGTCTGAGACCCGGAGATGCCAACGACCTCACCTTCCTGGAGAAGCTGGAGGACACCGTGGGAGGACACGCTCACTTTGTCACGTGAGTTTATTTCCTCAAATAAGAAGAGAAATATTGAATTATTGTCGTGTGTGTGTGTGTTACGGCCCGTCCACACTACAGCTTCGACAGCTTCAAAAACGGTTTCCAACGCGTCTGCCCATTCACTTTGAATGGCGTGACGTCACTTTTCGCCGAACTGCATTGTGGGAAGCAGAGCGGAGCTTTCCTGGCGTTTCAGGCTGCAAAAGTTGAGCAATGTTCAACTTTTGAAGCTTCTGAAGCTTTCGGTGGAAGCGTCAGCCAATCAAATCATATGCCAGTACAAGCTCTAGCCAATCAAACCGCTGCTTGTGTGTCAGGGGCGGGAGATTCATGTGATTGGTTGTTGGTCGAGCTTCAGACACGCCCAGCTCCAAGCTTTTTTTGAAGCTGTAGTGTGGACGGGCCGTTACCCTGCTCGCAATACGAAAAGGAGTCTGCATTGCTGCATTTACAGCATCATTGTCTAAAAAAGATGTATTTGTGAAATGTTATTAGCACTTAGAATAAGAAATAATAAGTGCATAAAATGTATTTGTGTTGGAAATTCTCTTTTTTGTAATCTACCAGCAGCTAAAACTTGTTGATCTTTGGGTGGAAATGGGGGGCAGATTTAGGGGCATCCTGAGATTTCCTTGCGTTCCTTTGCCCTCCCCCTTTGTTTCTGTAACTGTACATACTCACCTGTAGCCAATAGGAAAACAATTATATTACCTTATCTTATTTTTTGCAGATTTACCCGTATATATAAGCATATACTCATCTCAGTGTAAAAATGATATTTGTGTCCTCGTTTAATTCTAGCTATTGCTGTTTTTAGCGACTGCAATGGCAGAAATAAACCCAGATAAGAACATATTGATTATTTTCTCCATTCACTAATATTATATTTTAACTGTACTATGTATTATGTTATCGACCTGTACTTAAATCATGTTTTACAAGTGTTTGTGTGATAGAGACTATGCAATGTTGTTCGTGTGTGTTGATTGTGATGTACCTACGTAAGGACTGCAGATGGAAATTAGCTATTAGCTCAAATCTGGCATAATACAAATGTATTTGTATGCATGGTCCTTGTTGAAATAAATACATAATAATAATGTTTCCCTGCAGGCACAAGCTGGCGGATACAAAGACCCGGAAGGTGATGGCCCGAGACGAGTTCAGACTGCTGCATTACGCCGGAGAGGTCAACTACAACGTCAACGGTACGAGTGTTTGCTGAAGACAACGTCGATATTTCAATTGTCCTTCTTCTTTTTGCAACTGCTGACAAAACAGATGAAGCCTAAATCTAATGTGCGTGTGTTTGTTCTCTCACTCAGGATTTCTGGACAAGAACAACGACCTGCTCTTCAGGAACCTGAAAGAGGTGAGGACGGGTTAGATGAAGATGATCAGTTTGAAGGATTCAAAGACGAATCTGTGGTTGAAACGTGTGGCTGTTTGCAGGTGATGTGCATGTCGGAGAACAAGATCCTGACCAAGTGTTTCGACAGAGAGGAGCTGAGTGACAAGAAACGTCCGGAAACGGTGAGATAGTGTTGCATTGGAAGTGGAAATATGATGAATACAATCAACAGGGATTTGGACGCTTGTTGTAACTTCAGTGAAGCACTGCCAGAGTTCACTGTTCATCGCCGTAAAGCAAACTTCATTCAAACCCATCGTCCTTTTTAGTCTTTCCAACAATCAACAACTCTGGTTTGAGAGTTTAAAAAGTGAGTAAATAAGTAACTTGATGGGAGTTTGCTAACCCTTGCATTCGGCTACTTAGCAGACTCAGTTTAAGATATGTACAACATGTTAGAAGCCCTTAAAATAGAAATGAGTAAATCAGTTCACATCAAATTAATTTATATAAGTTAGGCTTGAATCTATGTTTTGTAATCTACCCGCAACTCTTTAAATATAGTTGTTTTTTTTGCATGAATTGGCCTAAACAAGTAAATATAAACTAGGGATGGGAATTTGAAAGCAAATGTATACTCGAATATTCGACCCCCAAATAAACGGTTAATCGATTAACCGAAATGTACATATCCTATAAAATAAATAATTACACATTCAAATAAATATAGAAACCAAGTCGAATTTGTCAAATGTATTGAACTGGTGATCACAGTTTGAACAGTTGACAGCTACAGCTTTCGTGCTTAAAACATAACTTGGTTTTTAAATGAAAGAGGGATCAAACACGAACAACATAACGGGTCAGGGTAACGTAACCCGTGACAACAGAGATCAACAACCTGTAGCAGGGCTATGCACAGAATGCAGCTATTCAATACTCATTCTTGTTTAACAATATGAGCATGTCTACTCAGGGGAGAGGCGATTCACAATCAGGCCAGCTGTAGAGAAGACCCTCTCAGCTGGGATTTGGGCTTAAGATAGGCTTGAATCTATGTTTTGTAATCTACCCGCAACTCTTAAATTATAGTTATTTTTTTGCATGTATTGGCCTAAACATGTAAATATATACCCCAAATTATAATCTATATTTCGGCATGCAGAGACTTTTAGATGAGAGTAAAGCTAACGTCCGTCCCGTGCTAAATTATGGCTTCGTCCACTTTCTGATACATACTCATACTTGCAAATGGAAACATCGTCTATCGCATATTTTAAATGGGTTTTCCTGCTTTAAAAAAACCCTGCACCTGCTGGGAAACATTGCCCCCACAGAACCATTGTTTTATTGAACTGAACTGGTAAGAATGTCAAGAATGACTCAAAACCCTGGGGGTGTTTGTCCTCTCAAAGACAGCTCTTAGTGGCATGTTTACCGCCCCTTAATTCCTGTCACTGAACATACTCATCTATCGACAATTGTCAAAGAAGCGGCTATTTGTAGTGTTTAAAAGCCAGCATATAGTTGCTTATTTCAATGGGTTTTCCTCCTGCACCTGCTGGGAATATTGCCCTCACAATACCGTTGTTTTTGTTGCCATTATTCGAGTAAACTGGTAAGAATTTCAAGAATTATTCAAAATCACGGGGGTGTTTTTTCCCCTCAAATACAGCTTTCATTAGCAAATTGCCTCTTAATGTCTGTCACTGAACATACCCATCTATAGGTACTTGACAAAGACGTCTATCTGCTATTTGTAGTGTTTAAAAACCAGCCTATATTAGCTTATTTAAGTAAATATAGTGTTTGTGTTCTGAGGTTTTCCACTTTTCTTATTACACATATTTTCCCACAGACAAACAAACAGCGTTGTGTTTCCCTCTCCGTGTTGAGAGGCGTCATGACGGGGATTCTCTGTCCCACACCCGAGGAATGCCCTGACACACACACACACACACACACACACACACACACACACACACACACACACACACACACACACACACACACACACACACACACACACTCTTGAACAGCGCCCAGTGTTCAGCTCCTCTCTTCTTCAGTGTGTCTCTCTACAGGATTCATCGCTCTTCTCCTCTCCGTATCTTCTTATCCTCGGTCACTAACCAGTATCCTTCTCTCTTCCTCACCTCCTCACCACCTCACCTCTCTTTCTCATCTCTTCTGTCTGCCTCTCAGGCGGCCACTCAGTTCAAAGCAAGCCTGGCGAAACTGATGGAGATCCTGATGTCGAAGGAGCCGTCGTACGTCCGCTGCATCAAGCCCAATGACTCCAAGCAGTCAGGTAGGAAGTCACGCCTTTTACACGTATGTTCCCTTAGCAAATCCTCACCCAACTACTCAAGGGTCTGATCAATAGTCCAGTGTTGGTCATGTATGATCTCTTGTTCTTGTTCTCTTGCGATATCCCTTAAGGCTTTTATTAAGTGTATCTGTGCCTGCAGATGAGGTGATTTTGCCCCAGCACAAATGTGTCAAAATGAAGCTAAAAAGTGAGGAGTTTTTCTTATGGTACTACACGTAGTTTTTGCACACATTGCTGTATTGTTTAGATATAATATACAATGCCTTTGGCTGGTTGTTGTTCTCCATTTTGTAATGTATGAACTCTTAACAAGTTGAAAATCAAAGACAGGCACACATAAGCAGAGTGACGCCTGGAGGATACTGATATTAAAAGGGTTGTTGGACATCATTTAGTCCATGTTCCTGTCATTATATCATAGCAATCAATATTAAGCTTTACACATGTATGTATAATATATACACATGTGTTACATCCTTTAGTTAAGGCAAATAATTGGTTAAAAAAAAAAAAAATTATTTATTAAATCATCCGTTAGAGCAGTGGTTCTCAACCTTTTTTCCCAAGAGCCCCCCCAAATGACTCCTGTTGGATGTTGCGCCCCCCCCCTGTGTGTGTGTGTGTGTGTGGGGGGGGGGGGGGGGGGCGCAACAGCGGTAATTAAAGTTTAAAAGTCTCAAAATGCTACAACTTCTGTCACAAACTGGATGAATGTGAAGTATTGTGTTAAAGGAGGATGAAAGCGTAATCAAGGAGCACTGTTGGAGCGACTTTGATGGTTATTGGACTCAGGATTCATTCATTTGGATTCCCGCTGTATGAAGAAATTAAAGGACGGCGCAGAAGTGGAAACAATTCACAAAGGGATGAAACTGTTTAAAACACATGCTCAAAGTAAGGATTTTGCCGATGTGTTTACGTGGATTCAAAAGTCGTAAATAATCTACAAAATGGAGGAGACCGATCTGATCGGAGCAACTGACAAATAATCCAACTGAACCCGGCATGGACAATGACTGTGTTTTAAAAATGCGCTTATCCAGAAAAGCCTGGTTTGGACACTTTACGGGCAGAAGAAACATTTCTATAGAAAGAATTATACATTTCTGTCTTTTTATGCCTTTAATACTAACTTGAATTCTTATTCAAATTAATTAATCAATTATTTTGTATATGTTATTGTAATGTGGAGACAAGGCTTTTAGTGACAATCATGTATTGCCTTACAATTATATGTAAAAAAAAAAAAAAAGTCTAAATATGATATTTGGCCTCAAATCATCTGAGGCCTGGCGCCCTGCGATCTTTGGCGCCCCCCCTGCGATCTTTGGCGCCCCCCCTGCGATCTTTGGCGCCCCCCCTGCGATCTTTGGTGCCCCCCCAAGGTTGGGAACCACTGCTTTAGAGGCCTAATGCCCTCATCTTCTCCGATCCAATTTGACTTGACAAATCTGAGCTACTTAAATGTATTTTTATTGCATTATTTTGATCTAGATTTGTACAAAATAACCCTTAAAGTCGAGCTGTTGCTGCATAAGAAACGAATGTTTGTGATTTTCGTCATTATTATGGTTTGAAGCCAGTTATTATGCAACCGTTCGTATGAACACGCCGTAGCTTAAGAAGCTCATTGTTCCCAGAAACACCTCGATAATCCTGCTTTCACTGAATCCAAGTGTGTGTGTGTGTGTGTGTGTGTGTGTGTGTGTGTGTGTGTGTGTGTGTGTGTGTGTGTGTGTGTGTGTGTGTGTGTGTGTGTGTGTGTGTGTGTGTGTGTGTGTGTGTGTGTGTGTGTGTGTGTGTGTGTGTGTGTGGTGTGTGTGTGTGTGTGTGTGTGTGTGTGTGTGTGTGTGTGTGTGTGTGTGTGTGTGTGTGTGTGTGTGTGTGTGTGTGTGTGTGTGTGTGTGTGTGTGTGTGTGTGTGTGTGTGTGTGTGTGTGTGTCAGTTCATTGTTGCTCTCCACAGTCGGCCTTTTGTTGTCCTCCTGCTCTGCTGCAGTGTTTTCTGGTTTTCTCCGGTTCATGTTAGTCCAGCAGATTTGACGCCTCTTTTTAGATTTGGGAGAAATATGATTAGAAATGGCGTTTCCTCAGCTCTAACTTTGACTTTTCAATACCGTGAATCCCCAGGTATGTGGGTGTACTCAGGATCCTGGATTAGTAGATTACACTTTAACATTGTTTTAAATACGACTGTAAACTAAGTTATTAATAACGTATCTTAACATTAGCACTTGAATTGTTTAACCAACATGTTTTTTAAAGATATCACAAAGTTACTCTTCCCTCATCAGTAGTGGGAAGTAACTAAGTACATTTACTCAAGTACTGTACTGAAGTAAAATGTTGAGGTACTTGTACTTCACTTGTAAGTACAAGATCTGAATACTTCTACTTTTACTCAAGTACAAGATCTGAGTACTTCTACTTTTACTCAAGTACAGGATCTGAGTACTTCTACTTTTACTCAAGTACAAGATCTGAGTACTTCTACTTTACTCAAGTACAAGATCTGAGTACTTCTACTTTTACTCAAGTACAAGATCTGAGTACTTCTACTTTTACTCAAGAACAAGATCTGAGTACTTCTACTTTTACTCAAGTACAAGATCTGAGTACTTCTACTTTACTCAAGAACAAGATCTGAGTACTTCTACTTTTACTCAAGTACAAGATCTGAGTACTTCTACTTTTACTCAAGTACAGGATCTGAGTACTTCTACTTTTACTCAAGTACAAGATCTGAGTACTTCTACTTTTACTCAAGTACAAGATCTGAGTACTTCTACTTTTACTCAAGTACAAGATCTGAGTACTTCTACTTTTACTCAAGTACAAGATCTGAGTACTTCTACTTTTACTCAAGTACAATATCTGAGTACTTTACTTTTACTCAAGTACAAAATCGTAGTACTTTACTTTTACTCAAGTACAGGATCTGAGTACTTCTACTTTTACTAAAGTACAGGATCTGAGTACTTCTACTTTAACTAAAGTACAAGATCTGAGTACTTCTACTTTTACTCAAGTACAAGATCTGAGTACTTTACTTTTACTCAAGTACAAAATCTGAGTACTTTACTTTTACTCAAGTACAAGATCTGAGTACTTCTACTTTTACTTAAGAACAAGATCTGAGTACTTCTACTTTTACTCAAGTACAAGATCTGAGTACTTCTACTTTTACTCAAGTACAAGATCTGAGTACTTCTACTTTTACTCAAGTACAGGATCTGAGTACTTCTACTTTTACTCAAGTACAAGATCTGAGTACTTCTACTTTTACTCAAGTACAATATCTGAGTACTTTACTTTTACTCAAGTACAAAATCTGAGTACTTTACTTTTACTCAAGTACAGGATCTGAGTACTTCTACTTTAACTAAAGTACAGGATCTGAGTACTTCTACTTTTACTCAAGTACAAGATCTGAGTACTTCTACTTTTACTCAAGTACAAGATCTGAGTACTTCTACTTTTACTCAAGTACAAAATCTGAGTACTTTACTTTTACTCAAGTACAAGATCTGAGTACTTCTACTTTTACTTAAGAACAAGATCTGAGTACTTCTACTTTTACTCAAGTACAAGATCTGAGTACTTCTACTTTTACTCAAGTACAAGATCTGAGTACTTCTACTTTTACTCAAGTACAGGATCTGAGTACTTCTACTTTTACTCAAGTACAAGATCTGAGTACTTCTACTTTTACTCAAGTACAATATCTGAGTACTTTACTTTACTCAAGTACAAGATCTGAGTACTTCTTACTTTACTCAAGTACAAGATCTGAGTACTTCTACTTTTACTCAAGTACAAGATCTGAGTACTTTACTTTTACTCAAGTACAAAATCTGAGTACTTTACTTTTACTCAAGTACAGGATCCTGAGTACTTCTACTTAACTAAAGTACAGGATCTGGTAACTTCTACTTAACTAAAGTCCAGGATCTGAGTACTTCTACTTTAACTAAAGTCCAGGATCTGAGTACTTCTACTTTAACTAAAGTCCAGGATCTGAGTACTTCTACTTTAACTAAAGTCCAGGATCTGAGTACTTCTACTTTAACTAAAGTCCAGGATCTGAGTACTTCTACTTTAACTAAAGTACAGGATCTGAGTACTTCTACTTTACTAAAGTACAGGATCTGAGTACTTCTACTTTACTAAAGTACAGGATCTGAGTACTTCTACTTTTACTAAAGTACAGGATCTGAGTACTTCTACTTTGACTAAAGTACAGGATCTGAGTACCCCCCCTCTGCGCCTCATTATCTCACAGCCTGTTTCCCTCTGTTTGCTTCAGGGCGGTTTGACGATGTTCTGATCCGGCACCAGGTGAAGTATCTGGGTCTGATGGAGAACCTGAGGGTGAGGAGAGCCGGCTTCGCCTACAGGCGGCGCTACGAGGTCTTCCTCCAGAGGTACATGTATTATTTTAACCACTTAAGGTCAGGACACCCCAATCACACATAAAACAAACTTCTGGTTCACATCTTCGAATCGCACATTACAAAGACTGCAGAAAACTTGGGAAGGAAATCAGAAATACTTAAGATATATGAAAATATGATAAGAAAATATGTCCAAAGTACCTCTTTATACCAGCAGGGGGCGGTCCCTCATTTAAAAAGGGAAAGCAGAACAGGCATCTATAGTATTACAATGGCTCCCCTTTCTTCACAAACATACGATTAACCAATTGTAAAAGTCCGGACATATGTAAGTGTCTCCATTCATAACGGCCTATCAAATCCCACTGAGGCTAAACAAGCAGATTTTAATTGAATGAACCAATAAAGCCTGTGTTTGTTTATAAATAGTCTTTATTGTGCTTTATGTAATCTAAGGATATGTAGGTCCAAAGCTGAGAGGGAGTCTCTGTGTTGTAGTGACTTGTATAATGTTATTTATATAAGTCTATTGACAGGACTTGTTTTATTGACTATTTTTCCATTGAATACAATCTATATGCCTCAATGATGACACTATGTTTATAGTCTCCAAGTTTAATAAAACACAGATAATATTTGGCTAGAATTTCTACCATAAGTCTGGGATGTTGAAATCTGCGCAGCCACTTTGATGCCACTACTTTTTCTAACAGAAACTCTGGTGTGTGTGTGTGTGTGTGTGTGTGTGTGTGTGTGTGTGTGTGTGTGTGTGTGTGTGTGTGTGTGTGTGTGTGTGTGTGTGTGTGTGTGTGTGTGTGTGTGTGTGTGTGTGTGTGTGTGTGTGTGTGTGTGTGTGTGTGTGTGTGTGTGTGTGTGTGTGTGTGTGTGTGTGTGTGTGTGTGTGTGTGTGTGTGTGTGTGTGTGTGTGTGTGTGTGTGTGTGTGTGTGTGTGTGTGTGTGTGTTCAGGTATAAGTCCCTGTGTCCGGACACATGGCCGAGCTGGCAGGGGAAGCTTCCTGAAGGCGTGGCGACGCTGGTGAAACATCTGGGATACAAACCTGAGGAGTACAAAATGGGGAGGTAATACATTCAAGGGTTCAAGGCTTTTACTGTCAGAGCTAACGCGTATTAAAATCTGAGGCCACAGGCTCCTCCAACAGAGCAACACAATAACACGGATAAATAGTGCAAGTAAATAGAATAGAATTAGTGCAAGAAGAGTCTATATACAAGTAATTGGGATATGATATATTAGATACATCATTTGTAATTTGCAGCCAGATGAATGTTATGGATGTTCTTTCAAAAGCTCAGGTGTTTAGCAGTCTGATGGCCTGAGGGATGAGACTGTCTTTGAGTCTGGTGGTTTTAGACCAATCAAAAGCATCATGTCATGTTCAACCTTTTCCTTCTTAAACATGCATTTTGTTTCATTGTATGCATCATTATCCCTGTGCTTCTTTTTGTCCCTGAGCTGCACTTTTAAAACGCTTTTAATTGTTTTACTTTTAGATCCAAAATCTTCATCCGCTTCCCGAAGACGTTGTTTGCCACTGAAGACGCTCTGGAGACCAGGAAGCACAGTCTGGGTGAGAGACTCTAAACATTTGTTACCTTTTAATTATTTGATCAACTCCTGCATCGACATGTAGAACTGCAGACATCCTGACGGCAACGAAGCCATTGATTTCACAAACGTTAAAAAAGGACACAGATAAGAAACAAGGCAAGTTTATGTGTATTATTTTGATTATAACAGATTTCAGCAACAAGGCCATTTAAAAGTGCTTTACACAAACCTTTAAAAGCATTATAGTGCAAAATAAATGTAATCACATTAAAAAGCCTACAGAACAAAATAAAACAAGTTAAAATGTTACAGTCTAACGCACATGTGTCAAACTCGAGGCCCGGGGGCCAAATCAGGCCGTTGGTGGATTTAATTTCGGCCCTCAGGATAATATCTAATCACTATTAGATCTGGCCCGCCGGTATATTGCACGCACACCTTCACTCCATCCTGAGGGTCTCCTCCGCTCAGAGCCTGAGCCCAAACATTGATGACCTTGCACCCGAGATGAGATGCCAAGTATCTGAGCTAGCATCACAGAGCAGCACACTGAGTTTAATGGATGTTTCCTTCTGCACTTTCTCTCACGACAACAGGGCATGTTTGGTTTTCTCTTTGAGGGAAATAGTTTTGTTGAAGCTGTTGTTGGCCTGTGGGGAAATGTACTCATAAGAAATGACTCTAAGCTGCAGATAGAGCCATAAGAAATGAATGCAACTGATTATTTAATGTTGTTTTATAGGCAATCATTGAAGCTTTGTTAGTTCCAGGTTTAATATGTGCAATAAGTTCATGTCAATACGTTCTGTAATAAACATTGAACCAGTCCGGCCCTCCACTAGCACCCACTGTGTGATTGAGTTTGACCCCCTGGTCTAACGGGACAGCATGTCAAAAATAACAATCATAAAAAGGTTATTAGATCAAAAATAATGACGACAAGTAGGACAAAAAAGAATCCAAATTAAATAGAGGGTGTACTCTTTTTTTTATTTCTTATGATTTTGCTGGCAAAATAAGCAGAAAGTGTGATCTGCTTGGGTTTGAATGCTTTTCAGTTGATCTCTGCAGGATGCTTTTGGCATTGGTATGGCCACAGATTTAAACCGTGTCTCCTTCTCCCCTCAGCCACCAAGCTGCAGGCCGGATGGAGAGGATACAGCCAGAAGACCAAGTTCCAGAAGCTCAGAACCTCAGGTGAGGAGACTCCCCCTCCTTCAGTGGGATTATTCACCTTTTGCTTTTCCGCTAATGTCCTCATAGAGTGTGTTTACCTGAGTTCAGAGTGTGTTTACCTGAGTTTAGAGTGTGTTTACCTGAGTTCAGAGTGTGTTTACCTGAGTTTAGAGTGTGTTTACCTGAGTTTAGAGTGTGTTTACCTGAGTTCAGAGTGTGTTACCTGAGTTTAGAGTGTGTTTACCTGAGTTTAGAGTGTGTTTACCTGAGTTCAGAGTGTGTTTACCTGAGTTTAGAGTGTGTTTACCTGAGTTCAGAGTGTGTTTACCTGAGTTCAGAGTGTGTTTACCTGAGTTCAGAGTGTGTTTACCTGAGTTCAGAGTGTGTTTACCTGAGTTCAGAGTGTGTTTACCTGAGTTCAGAGTGTGTTTACCTGAGTTCAGAGTGTGTTTACCTGAGTTTAGAGTGTGTTTACCTGAGTTCAGAGTGTGTTTACCTGAGTTCAGAGTGTGTTTACCTGAGTTCAGAGTGTGTTTACCTGAGTTTAGAGTGTGTTTACCTGAGTTCAGAGTGTGTTTACCTGAGTTTAGAGTATGTTTACCTGAGTTTAGAGTGTGTTTACCTGAGTTCAGAGTGTGTTTACCTGAGTTTAGAGTAGTGTGTTTACCTGAGTTTAGAGTGTGTTTTACCTGAGTTAGAGTATGTTTATACCTGAGTTTAGAGTGTGTTTACCTGAGTTTAGAGTGTGTTTACCTGAGTTCAGAGTGGTGTTTACCTGAGTTAGAGTGTGTTTACCTAGTTAGAGTTCAGAGTGTGTTATTACCTGAGTTTAGAGTGTGTTTACCTGAGTTCAGAGTTGTGTTTACCTGAGTTCAGAGTGTGTGTTTACCTGAGGTTAGAGTGTGTTTACCTGAGTTTAGAGTGTGTTTACCTGAGTTTCAGAGTGTGTTTACCTAGTTTAGAGTGTGTTTATACCTGGAGGTTAGAGTGTGTTTACCTGAGTTCAGAGTGTGTGTTTACCTGAGTTTAGAGTGTGTTTACCTGAGTTCAGAGTGTGTTTACCTGAGTTTAGAGTATGTTTACCTGAGTTTAGAGTGTGTTTACCTGAGTTCAGAGTGTGTTTACCTGAGTTTAGAGTGTGTTTACCTGAGTTTAGAGGTGTGTTTTACCTGAGTTTAGAGTATGTTTACCTGAGTTAGAAGTGTGTTTACCTGAGTTCAGAGTGTTGTTTACCTGAGTTTAGAGTGTGTTTACCTGAGTTTAGAGTGTGTTTACCTGAGTTCAGAGTGTGTTTACCTGAGTTCAGAGTGTGTTTACCTGAGTTTAGAGTGTGTTTACCTGAGTTTAGAGTATGTTTAAACCTGAGTTTAGAGTGTGTTTACCTGAGTTCAGAGTGTGTTTACCTGAGTTCAGAGTGTGCTTTACCTGAGTTCAGAGTGTGTTTACCTGAGTTCAGAGTGTGGTTTACCTGAGTTTTAGAAGTCGTGTTTACCTGAGTTCAGAGTGTGTTTACCTGAGTTTAGAGTGTGTTTACCTGAGTTCAGAGTGTGTGTTTACCTAAGTTTAGAGTGTGTTTACCTGAGTTTTCAGAGGTGTGTTTACCTGAGTTCTAGAGAGTGTGTTTACCTGAGTTCAGAGTGTGTTTACCTAAGTTTAGAGTGTGTTTACCTGAGTTCAGAGTGTGTTTACCTGAGTTTAGAGTGTGTTTACCTGAGTTCAGAGTGTGTTTTACTGAGTTCAGAGTGTGTTTACCTGAGTTCAGAGTGTGTTACCTGAGTTCAGAAGTGTGTTTACCTGAGTTTAGAGTGTATTACCTGAGTTCAGAGTGTGTTTACCTGAGTTCAGAGTGTGTTTACCTGAGTTCAGAAGTGTGTTTACCTGAGTTTCAGAGTGTGTTTACCTGAGTTCAGAAGTGTGTTTACCTGAGTAGTTCAGAGTGTGTTTACCTGAGTTCAGAGTGTGTTTACCTGAGTTCAGAGTGTGTTTACCTGAGTTTAGAGTGTGTTTACCTGAGTTCAGAGTGTGTTTACCTGAGTTCAGAGTGTGTTTACCTGAGTGTGTTTACCTGAGTTCAGAGTGTGTTTACCTGAGTGTGTTTACCTGAGTTCAGAGTGTGTTTACCTGAGTTCAGAGTGTGTTTACCTGAGTTCAGAGTGGTGTTTACCTGAGTTCAGAGTGTGTTTACCTGAGTTTCAGAGTGTGTTTTACCTGAGTTTAGAGTGTGTTTACCTGAGTTCAGAGTGTGTTTACCTGAGTTTAGAGTGTGTTTACCTGAGTGTGTTTACCTGAGTTCAGAGTGTGTTTACCTGAGTTCAGAGTGTGTTTACCTGAGTTTAGAGTGTGTTTACCTGAGTTCAGAGTGTGTTTACCTGAGTTTAGAGTGTGTTTACCTGAGTTCAGAGTGTGTTTACCTGAGTTGAGAGTGTGTTTACCTGAGTTTAGAGTGTGTTTACCTGAGTTCAGAGTGTGTTTACCTGAGTTCAGAGTGTGTTCACCTGAGTTCAGAGTGTGTTTACCTGAGTTCAGAGTGTGTTTACCTGAGTTCAGAGTGTGTTTACCTGAGTTCAGAGTGTGTTTACCTGAGTTCAGAGTGTGTTCACCTGAGTTCAGAGTGTGTTTACCTGAGTTTAGAGTGTGTTTACCTGAGTTTAGAGTGTGTTTACCTGAGTTCAGAGTGTGTTTACCTGAGTTCAGAGTGTGTTCACCTGAGTTCAGAGTGTGTTTACCTGAGTTTAGAGTGTGTTTACCTGAGTTCAGAGTGTGTTTACCTGAGTTCAGAGTGTGTTTACCTGAGTTTAGAGTGTGTTTACCTGAGTTCAGAGTGTGTTTACCTGAGTTCAGAGTGTGTTTACCTGAGTTTAGAGTGTGTTTACCTGAGTTCAGAGTGTGTTTACCTGAGTTCAGAGTGTGTTTACCTGAGTTCAGAGTGTGTTCACCTGAGTTCAGAGTGTGTTTACCTGAGTTCAGAGTGTGTTTACCTGAGTTCAGAGTGTGTTCACCTGAGTTCAGAGTGTGTTTACCTGAGTTCAGAGTGTGTTTACCTGAGTTCAGAGTGTGTTTACCTGAGTTCAGAGTGTGTTTACCTGAGTTCAGAGTGTGTTTACCTGAGTTCAGAGTGTGTTTACCTGAGTTTAGAGTGTGTTTACCTGAGTTCAGAGTGTGTTTACCTGAGTTCAGAGTGTGTTTACCTGAGTTAGAGTGTGGTTTACCTGAGTTTAGAGTGTGTTTACCTGAGTTCAGAGTTGTGTTTACCTGAGTTCAGAGTGTGTTTACCTGAGTTCAGAGTGTGTTTACCTGAGTTCAGAGTGTGTTTACCTGAGTTCAGAGTGTGTTTACCTGAGTTCAGAGTGTGTTTACCTGAGTTCAGAGTGTGTTTACCTGAGTTCAGAGTGTGTTTACCTGAGTTCAGAGTGTGTTTACCTGAGTTTAGAGTGTGTTTACCTGAGTTTAGAGTGTGTTTACCTGAGTTTAGAGTGTGTTTACCTGAGTTCAGAGTGTGTTTACCTGAGTTCAGAGTGTGTTTACCTGAGTTCAGAGTGTGTTTACCTGAGTTTAGAGTGTGTTTACCTGAGTTCAGAGTGTGTTTACCTGAGTTCAGAGTGTGGTTTACCTGAGTTCAGAGTGTGTTTACCTGAGTTCAGAGTGTGTTTACCTGAGTTTAGAGTGTGTTTACCTGAGTTCAGAGTGTGTTTACCTGAGTTTAGAGTGTGTTTACCTGAGTTCAGAGTGTGTTTACCTGAGTTCAGAGTGTGTTTACCTGAGTTTAGAGTGTGTTTACCTGAGTTCAGAGTGTGTTTACCTGAGTGTGTTTACCTGAGTTCAGAGTGTGTTTACCTGAGTTAGAGTGTGTTTACCTGAGTTTAGAGTGTGTTTACCTGAGTTCAGAGTGTGTTTACCTGAGTTTAGAGTGTGTTTACCTGAGTTCAGAGTGTGTTTACCTGAGTTTAGAGTGTGTTTACCTGAGTTCAGAGTGTGTTTACCTGAGTTTAGAGTGTGTTTACCTGAGTTCAGAGTGT
>NW_022991249.1:25000-64667 GCF_902827175.1 Gymnodraco acuticeps
TCTACATCAACATGTGTCCCCTCTTCTTCATGTCTCTTCTACATCAACATGTGTCCTCTCTTCTTCATGTCTCTTCTACATCAACATGTGTCCCCTCTTCTTCATGTCTCTTCTACATCAACATGTGTCCCCCTCTTCTCCATGTCTCTTCTACATCAACATGTGTCCCCTCTTCTTCATGTCTCTTCTACATCAACATGTGTCCCCTCTTCTTCATGTCTCTTCTACATCAACATGTGTCCCCTCTTCTTCATGTCTCTTCTACATCAACATGTGTCCCCTCTGTGGAAAGAGACTCTGAAAGTTTCAGGAACAACGATTTTCTCTCTTTTTGATCCATTTCTATAAAAACCTGTCTGAAAATGAGCTGATCAGATTTTGGCCACTTTATGATGTCATCACGATGTGTTGTCTTGTGTAACCATTAGCCAATCAGCAACCAAGGTAACCCCCCCCCCCCCCCTTATGACCTGAATCTCCTTCTAGAGCTCCATTGAGTTCTTTGTAACCAAATGTCTCTCAGAGGGGCGTGGGGAGGGGCTCCTTATTTTCATCTGAAGTAACAGACAGAGAATCAGCACTTTGGAAACAGGGCTGAAACAGAGGGGATTATGGGTAATGCCGCGATGATCTGTTTGGTGTTTCAGCCAATCAGAGACAGGCTCTGGATATGTTGATAAAGACCATAATAAGACCTTTTATCTCTCCGTCCTCAGTATGCGGTTCCCGTCACAAAGTACGACCGGAGAGGATACAAACCTCGACCCCGGCAGCTGCTGCTCACCTCAAACTGCGCCGTCATCGTGGAGGAAGGAAAACTCAAACAACGCATCGAGTACGAAGCGCTGAAAGGTCAGAGGTCAACAAGCAGGGAGGGATTGGGGTTTAATGTGGATGGTATTGGTTATTATACTAAAACTAAGACACAGAAACTAATTTAAAACAATATGATTTAATGAAAATGTAAACTGAAACGTTTTTCATGGTTGAAAACATGTTCAAATAACATTTAAATATGTCATTTAATATTTCACTTTTTTCGACTGTCGTTTTTTTCACTTTTTTCGACAGTATTCTTTACAATCAAAAATCTTCCAATTTCTCAACTAATATAACTTTAATAAATGTTTTTTCACCCGCAGGTATCTCCGTCAGCTCCCTCAGTGACGGCGTGTTCGTTCTGCACGTGCCCAGTGAGGACAACAAGCAGAAGGTGAACAGAGAGGATATTATATAAATATTTATGAAGGTTATAATCTGTTTGTAGGTGTATTTGAATGTGTGTGTGTGTGTGTGTGTGTGTGTGTGTGTGTGTGTGTGTGTGTGTGTGTGTGTGTGTGTGTGTGTGGTGTGTGTGTGTGTGTGTGTGTGTGTGTGTGTGTGTGTGTGTGTGTGTGTGTGTGTGTGTGTGTGTGTGTGTGTGTGTGTGTGTGTGTGTGTGTGTGTGTGTGTGTGTGTGTTCCCAGGGAGACGTGGTTCTGCAGAGCGATCATGTGATCGAGACTTTGACCAAGATCGCGATCTGTTCGGACAAAGTCAACAGCATCAACATCACCCAGGGCAGGTGAGACGCAGAGCTTTACATTACATTGCATTTAGCTGACGCTTTTATCCAAAGCGACTTACAATAAGTACATTCGACCAGGAAGACACAACCTTGAAGAAAACAGAATCATAAAAGTACATCAGGTTTCATAGAGCCAAACATTTCAAGTGCTACTCAACTGGCTTTAGATAAGCCAGTCCTTTATTAGTATAAAAGTGCTTCGTTAATAGTTCTATCGCTCGAAGTGGGAGATACTTAAAGAGGCCCTATACAGTATAGGTTTTGGTCTGCAGAGGCTGAAATCCCTGTGCTTAACACTTGCGCTCCTATTGGCTAGCGCTCCAACACATTACGTGATAGGCTAAGGGGCGGGACATCTCTGAGAGGTTGACCAATCACAACAGAGCCGGCCAGCTAACCAATCAGAGCAGACTGGGCTCTGGTTTCAGACAGAAGGTGAAAAGAGGTGCTGCAGAAAATAAAGAGCTTTTTGAACATTAAAGCATGGAGACATGTAGAGACACTACATGCTGATATACACCTGAACATCAGCAGGAGAGGACTCTTTAAAGTAGAGACACTGCATACTGATATACACCTGAACATCAGCAGGAGAGGACTCTTTAAAGTAGAGACACTGCATACTGATATACACCTGAACATCACGCAGGAGAGGGACTCTTTAAGTAGAGGACACTACATACTGATATATCCACCTGAACAATCAGCAGGGAGAGGCACTCTTTAAAGTAGAGACACTAACATGCTGATATACACCTGAACATCAGGCAGGATGAGGACTCTTTAAAGTAGAGGACACTGCATACTGATATACACCTGAACATCAGCAGGAGATTTGGATAGTCTTTAAGCTAGAGACACTGCCATACTTGATATACACCTGAACATCAGCAGGAGGAGGGACTCTTTAAAGTAGAGGACCACTATATACTGATATACACCTGCAACATCAGCAGGCGAGGACTCTTTAAAGTTAGAGGACACTACATACTGATATACACCTGAACATCAGCAGGAGAGGACTCTTTAAAGTAGAAGACACTACATACTTGATATACACCTGAACATCAGCAGGAGAGGACTCTTTAAAGTAGAGACACTACATACTGATATACACCTGAACATCAGCAGGAGAGGACTCTTTAAAGTAGAGACACTACATACTGATATACACCTGAACATCAGCAGGAGAGGACTCTTTAAAGTAGAGACACTACATACTGATATACACCTGAACATCAGCAGGAGAGGACTCTTTAAAGTAGAGACACTACATACTGATATACACCTGAACATCAGCAGGAGAGGACTCTTTAAAGTAGAGACACTGCATACTGATATACACCTGAACATCAGCAGGAGAGGACTCTTTAAAGTAGAGACACTGCATACTGATATACACCTGAACATCAGCAGGAGAGGACTCTTTAAAGTAGAGACACTGCATACTGATATACACCTGAACATCAGCAGGAGAGGACTCTTTAAAGTAGAGACACTGCATACTGATATACACCTGAACATCAGCAGGAGAGGACTCTTTAAAGTAGAGAGACACTACATACTGATATACACCTGAACATCAGCAGGAGAGGACTCTTTAAAGTAGAGACACTGCCATACTGATATACACCTGAACATCAGCAGGAGAGGACTCTTTAAAGTAGAGACACTGCATACTGATATACACCTGAACATCAGCAGGAGAGGACTCTTTAAAGTAGAGACACTACATACTGATATACACCTGAACATCAGCAGGAGAGGACTCTTTAAAGTAGAGACACTACATACTGATATACACCTGAACATCAGCAGGAGAGGACTCTTTAAAGTAGAGACACTACATACTGATATACACCTGAACATCAGCAGGAGAGGACTCTTTAAAGTAGAGACACTACATACTGATATACACCTGAACATCAGCAGGAGAGGACTCTTTAAAGTAGAGACACTACATACTGATATACACCTGAACATCAGCAGGAGAGGACTCTTTTAAAGTAGAGACACTACATACTGATATACACCTGAACATCAGCAGGAGAGGACTCTTTAAAGTAGATACACTACATACTGATATACACCTGAACATCAGCAGGAGAGGACTCTTTAAAGTAGAGACACTACATACTGATATACACCTGAACATCAGCAGGAGAGGACTCTTTAAAGTAGAGACACTACATACTGATATACACCTGAACATCAGCAGGAGAGGACTCTTTAAAGTAGAGACACTACATACTGATATACACCTGAACATCAGCAGGAGAGGACTCTTTAAGTAGAGACACTACATACTGATATACACCTGAACATCAGCAGGAGAGGACTCTTTAAAGTAGAGACACTACATACTGATATACACCTGAAACATCAGCAGGAGAGGACTCTTTAAAGTAGAGACACTACATACTGATATACACCTGAACATCAGCAGGAGAGGACTCTTTAAAGTAGAGACACTACATACTGATATACACCTGAACATCAGCAGGAGAGGACTCTTTAAAGTAGAGACACTACATACTGATATACACCTGAACATCAGCAGGAGAGGACTCTTTAAAGTAGAGACACTACATACTGATATACACCTGAACATCAACAGGAGAGGACTCTTTAAAGTAGAGACACTACATACTGATATACACCTGAACATCAGCAGGAGAGGACTCTTTAAAGTAGAGACACTACATACTTATATACACCTGAACATCAGCAGGAGAGGACTCTTTAAAGTAGAGACACTACATACTGATATACACCTGAACATCAGCAGGAGAGCACTCTTTAAAGTAGAGACACTACATACTGATATACACCTGAACATCAGCAGGAGAGGACTCTTTAAAGTAGAGACACTACATACTGATATACACCTGAACATCAGCAGGAGAGGACTCTTTAAAGTAGAGACACTACATACTGATATACACCTGAACATCAGCAGGAGAGGACTCTTTAAAGTAGAGACACTGCATACTGATATACACCTGAACATCAGCAGGAGAGGACTCTTTAAAGTAGAGACACTGCATACTGATATACACCTGAACATCAGCAGGAGAGGACTCTTTAAAGTAGAGACACTACATACTGATATACACCTGAACATCAGCAGGAGAGGACTCTTTAAAGTAGAGACACTACATACTTATATACACCTGAACATCAGCAGGAGAGGACTCTTTAAAGTAGAGACACTACATACTGATATACACCTGATCATCAGCAGGAGAGGACTCTTTAAAGTAGAGACACTACATACTGATATACACCTGAACATCAACAGGAGAGGACTCTTTAAAGTAGAGACACTACATACTGATATACACCTGAACATCAGGCAGGAGAGGACTCTTTAAAGTAGAGACACTACATACTGATATACACCTGAACATCAGCAGGAGAGGACTCTTTAAAGTAGAGACACTACATACTGATATACACCTGAACATCAGCAGGAGAGGACTCTTTAAAGTAGAGACACTACATACTGATATACACCCTGAACATCAGCAGGAGAGGACTCTTTAAAGTAGAGACACTACATACTGATATACACCTGAACATCAGCAGGAGAGGACTCTTTAAAGTAGAGACACTACATACTGATATACACCTGAACATCAGCAGGAGAGGATTCTTTAAAGTAGAGACACTACATACTGATATACACCTGAACATCAGCAGGAGAGGATTCTTTAAAGTAGATACACTACATACTGATATACACCTGAACATCAGCAGGAGAGGACTCTTTAAAGTAGAGACACTACATACTGATATACACCTGAACATCAGCAGGAGAGGATTCTTTAAAGTAGAGACACTACATACTGATATACACCTGAACATTAGCAGGAGAGGATTCTTTAAAGTAGAGACACTACATACTGATATACACCTGAACATCAGCAGGAGAGGACTCTTTAAAGTAGAGACACTACATACTGATATACACCTGATCATCAGCAGGAGAGGACTCTTTAAAGTAGAGACACTACATACTGATATACACCTGAACATCAGCAGGAGAGGACTCTTTAAAGTAGAGACACTACACACTTATATGAACCTGAAAATGAGTAGAATAGGGGCCCCTTTAACTTGTTGTAAACCTGCATTTGTTTCCGTAACGCTCACTGCAGGATAAATCTCCACTCCTTCTCACTGCATCCTCTTCACCCACTAACCCTCTTCTTCTCTCAGTATAAAGTACAGCGTGGCTCAGGGGAAGGAGGGGATCATCGACTTCACGCCCGGATCAGAACTCCTGGTGGCCAAAGCCAAGAATGGACACCTGTCTGTGGTGAGTCTAAATGAATATCCTCCGTTAGAGCATGTTTACATTACCTAAAGCTCAAATGTTGACACCTCAGATGTCCTTCTTAGTCTGAATTAATAACACCAGAGTTGGATCTGAAAATAAATGTTCTGGGCTCTGAGTATTCAGGACTCAGAGGTTTTATGAGTTGTCGTAAAGACCTGATAAAGCGCTTTATAGTACAGTCCATTTCCCAAATCAAAAAAATGTGAAATCTCTTGTGAAATAAACCAGAAACTGTTGAATGTTTGGCAGAAAATATAAAATATCAGCACCAATAGCACGAAGCTGAATGAGTGGCAACATCTAATAAAATATTACATTCTTACATTTGATTTAATTTACAAAATAAATGGTTTCGCTTCAATAGATAAAATGCAAACAATAAAATTGGTAAATAGCTAATTCTGTGTTATCACTAATAATCTAAAGCCATAATAAAAATGTATAAAATCAATAATTTGACATGCCGTTTTTTTTTTTTTGGATCCAGACGGCTCCAAGACTGAACTCCAGATGATGACACACACACACACACACACACACACACACACACACACACACACACACACACACACACACACACACACACACACACACACACACACACACACACACACACACCACACACCCCTCCTCCAATCAGACGCCAGCTGTCACTACAGGTGGAATGTGCTTCCAATAACAGAAAAGACAAAAAAAATACAAATCCAGCAAACTAATTGATATATTTATGTTTATATATTATATTTTTGGGGCGTTAATACTGTTGCTGTTTGAATATTTTCTGATTTTATATACGAGGCCAAGGAATAACAAATATCGCGGTGCGTTTTTCTCGCACCGCGTGTTTAATGTGCTTTATTTTTGGGAACTTGACCAAGAAAACAATGAGGGAAGGTTGTCAGAATAAGAGGAGAAGTCGTCGATGAAAACCAGGGTTTGTTTCTTGCCTCAAATGAAATGTATTTACTTTCAACTTTTCTAACTGGGGGTTGTTTTTGAAGGTGGGCAGAGTAGAGGGTCTGGGATTGAAGGGATCCTTGTGTTTTGAATAAGAGATTCTGTGGGATTCACTACAAGAAACTGAAGAGTAAAAGCATGTGAGAGACGGCGAGAGGAAGGTGAACAGGAAGCTGAAAGACGTGCCTTTCCTTCTTTTTTTTGACTAATTTATTCGATATTAACGGATGAAAACCATGACACTCAACGGGAGAATGAGTCGAGTTCAGTTTAGATTAATACCCTGAATTTTTCCCCATGTCCTCCCTGCTTTGCCTCCCCCCCTCACCTGACACTGAACTGCTCTGATGTTTTTACTTTAGATTAATATTCAATATCTTTCTCTGTATTTGAAAAGCATTTATTCCAAAAAGTGCGACTAAAACTCATTTAAAGCCATATTAAGTCGGGATAGATGTGATATATTCTGATTTGTGATTTGTGCAGACAATCAATTATCATGATATTTTTTGACCAAATGAGTCAATATTGAAATGCCAAAAACATGGTGATTTTTGATGATCTGTAATGTTGTTATTTTCTTATTTTACTTTAGGAAATCTGTGTTGTTATATAGACTAAATAAAGACAAAAAAACTTCATATTTGAGAGGCTGAAAACAGCATTTAGAGACATTTTCTTGCATGAAAAATGCAGCTCTAATGGCACATACAAATATATTAAACTGTTCCTTTGATACCAGAAAATATAAAACATTCAGAGGATTTTCAGGGTAGAAAATATCTTCTTGTTATGCAATACTAAAAATAGTAATAAAATATTTCTACACTATAAAAAGTTAAATATTTTTAGTAAAATATTTCTACACTATAAAAAGTTAAATATTTTAGTAAAATATGTCTACACTTTAAAAAGTTAAATATTTTAGTAAAATATGTCTACACTTTAAAAAGTTAAATATTTTAGTAAAATATGTCTACACTTTAAAAAGTTAAATAATTTAGACAATTGTTTCTACACTATAAAAAGTTAAATATTTTTAGTAAAATGGTTCTACACTATAAAAAGTTAAAGAAATGATTCAAATACTTCCGCACCAAACATAGTAAAAAGAAAATCTGAAATACTTGTACACTAAAAATATCCCAGCAGTTCAGATGAAGGTTTCCTGCAGAACATTTCTCCGTCTAGCGTTGCCCAGAGACTGATCCTCTTAAAGTTTCAAATTAAAAACTTTGAAGAGGAGCTCGAACATTTAGTTATTTGTTGTTCTCGACGACGTGACTTCCTCTGTGCACGGCTCTGCACTTAAAAAGAACTAGCCAAAGATTTTTGATTTCTAGTGATTCTGTGTTGTATGATTTCTATGATGATATTATTATATTGTTGTTTTTCAGGAGGGAGATCTATATGTACAGTTTGTGTTATAAATGAGAGGAAAAGCTTCGATGCAAACGTGTTCCTGTGCCTTGTTTGATAAAGAAACTGCAGATTTATGTGGAGTTATGAGATAAAGAAACTAAACATGCTCCTGTGTTTTGAATCACTGATGCACTCCTGACTTACTGTATGCACCAAACCAATGTATGATTATACAAACACACTAAAAGATGAGATACTAAAGATTTGAAAATAAATTTGAAAAATTAAAATGTGTTGTTGTTTTTTTCATGACACCTTTAACGTCTATATTTAACGATATGTAGTGTAACGTCTACTACACTACATATAGGTAAACGACAACAACTATGTTTTGCCTGAAAAATAATAAGATTTGATCAATTGTGATGTTTTGTTATTATGGACGATTAGATAAAAAAGAAAATCATAATTCAGAAGTTTTTATTCATAATTCTGACTTTTTTTCATAATTCCCACTTTTTTCACAGAATTCTGACTTTTTCTCGGATGTTTGACTTTACTTCATATTTCTGACATTTTTCGTGGTTCAGACATTTTTCTGAATTCTGAAGTTTTTTCATAATTCCACCTTTTTTTAACTTTTCATTCAGACTTTTTTCCATTATTTTTTTCATGATTCCGACTTTTGAAGTTTTTCATAATTCTTAAGTTTTTCATAATTTTGACTTTTTTTTAGAATTCCGTTTTAATTATGACTTTTCTCTGATTTATGGCTTTTTTTCATAATTATGACTTTTTTCATACTTTGGACTTTTTTTCCATGATTCATATTTTTTTCGTAGTTCTGACGTTTTTCATAATTCTGAAGTCTTTTTCATAACTTCGCCTTTTTTATAGAATTAATATATTCTTTTTTTATTCAGTCTTTTCACATAATTCATATTTTTTCTTATTTGTGACTTTTTTTCATAACTGACTTTTTTTTCTTATTTGTGACATCTTTCATAATTCTAAATTATTTTTATTTTATTCTGACTTTTTCTGAATTTTGACCTTTTCGTAGTTCTGAAGCTTTTTGTAATTCAGACTTATTCTCAGATTTGTCTTTTTTCTGAATTGCGAAGTTTTCTGAATTCTTCTGAACTCTGACTTATTTTATGGAAGTCTTTTTTTTCTGCTGAAATGTTTCGTAGATCTGACATTTTTCTAAGGCCTTGTTTCTCTTGGATTATATCTTTTGTTTTTTTTGTGACATAAACTTCTCATTGGATAATTGTTGCTTTAAGAAGACTGCATTTTGAGTTGTACATTCACTGGGAACCTTCACAATAACCATTCCTCCAGTTATATGTTGTGTTTGTGCTTTTGTTGGAGGCGTTTGAAAGTGTTTTTGTTAAATAAATCCTCTTTGAGATGCCAATCAAAGTCTGTTCTACAATTTGAAGGTTTGGTTGGGAAATGTACACCTGCAGTTTGCTTAAAGCCGCCAGCAGGGGGCGCCCTCAGAGTAAAATACATCTCTCTCAGTTTGTTTTGCTTGCTTCCCTTCCTCTGAAACCTCCCCTTTGCTTTCCAGGAATGTTCTGTCATGAAGCCGCGGGAGAACAGCGGGAGAGACGGGACAGATGTAAAGCCTGCAGGCAAAAATAATTAGGAGGAAAGCACAGAAAACATGGAGGAAGGACTTGTTTGATAGCAATTCACAGACAAGGGACAACTTCTAATAACTCTGGTACTCTTTTTGTTTTCCCAGAACATAAGAATATATAACTTTTAAAACAGACAATCAAGTCTTTTATGGCTTTAGGACTAAATGTTCTGAAGGAGCTGCTGCAGCGAAGACACTGCAAACAGTTACTCAAGTAGAAGTACTCAGATCTTGTTCTTGAGTAAAAATAGAAGTACTCAGATCTTGAGTAAAAGTAGAAGTACTCAGATCTTGTACTTGAGTAAAAATAGAAGTACTCAGATCTTGAGTAAAAGTAGAAGTACTCAGATCTTGTTCTTGAGTAAAAGTAGAAGTACTCAGATCTTGTTCTTGAGTAGAAGTACTCAGATCTTGTTCTTGAGTAAAAGTAGAAGTACTCAGATCTTGTTCTTGAGTAGAAGTACTCAGATCTTGTTCTTGAGTAAAAGTAGAAGTACTCAGATCTTGTACTTGAGTAAAAGTAGAAGTACTCAGTTCTTGAGTAAAAGTAGAAGTACTCAGATCTTGTTCTTGAGTAAAAGTAGAAGTACTCAGATCTTGTACTTGAGTAAAAGTAGAAGTACTCAGATCTTGAGTAAAGTAGAAGTACTCAGATCTTGTTCTTGAGTAGAAGTACTCAGATCTTGTACTTGAGTAAAAGTAGAAGTACTCAGATCTTGTTCTTGAGTAAAAGTAGAAGTACTCAGATCTTGTTCTTGAGTAGAAGTACTCAGATCTTGTTCTTGAGTAAAAGTAGAAGTACTCAGATCTTGTTCTTGAGTAGAAAGTACTCAGATCTTGTTCTTGAGTGAAAGTAGAAGTACTCAGATCTTGTACTTGAGTAAAGTAGAAGTACTCAGATCTTGTTCTTGAGTAAAAGTAGAAGTACTCAGATCTTGTACTTGAGTAAAAGTAGAAGTACTCTGATCTTGTACTTGAGTAAAAGTAGAAGTACTCTGATCTTGTACTTGAGTAAAAGTAGAAGTACTCAGAGCTTGTTCTTGAGTAGAAGTACTCAGATCTTGTTCTTGAGTAGAAGTACTCAGATCTTGTTCTTGAGTAAAAGTAGAAGTACTCAGATCTTGTACTTGAGTAAAAGTAGAAGTACTCAGATCTTGAGTAAAGTAGAAGTACTCAGATCTTGTTCTTGAGTAAAAGTAGAAGTACTCAGATCTTGTTCTTGAGTAGAAGTACTCAGATCTTGTTCTTGAGTAAAAGTAGAAGTACTCAGATCTTGTACTTGAGTAAAAGTAGAAGTACTCAGTTCTTGAGTAAAAGTAGAAGTACTCAGATCTTGTTCTTGAGTAAAAGTAGAAGTACTCAGATCTTGTACTTGAGTAAAAGTAGAAGTACTCAGATCTTGAGTAAAAGTAGAAGTACTCAGATCTTGTTCTTGAGTAGAAGTACTCAGATCTTGTACTTGAGTAAAAGTAGAAGTACTCAGATCTTGTTCTTGAGTAGAAGTACTCAGATCTTGTTCTTGAGTAAAAGTAGAAGTACTCAGATCTTGTTCTTGAGTAAAAGTAGAAGTACTCAGATCTTGTTCTTGAGTGAAAGTAGAAGTACTCAGATCTTGTACTTGAGTAAAAGTAGAAGTACTCTGATCTTGTACTTGAGTAAAAGTAGAAGTACTCAGAGCTTGTACTTGAGTAAAAGTAGAAGTACTCAGATCTTGTTCTTGAGTAAAAGTAGAAGTACTCAGATCTTGTACTTGAGTAAAAGTAGAAGTACTCTGATCTTGTACTTGAGTAAAAGTAGAAGTACTCTGATCTTGTACTTGAGTAAAAGTAGAAGTACTCAGAGCTTGTACTTGAGTAAAAGTAGAAGTACTCAGAGCTTGTACTTGAGTAAAAGTAGAAGTACTCAGGTCTTGTACTTGAGTAAAAGCAGAAGTACCAGAGTGTAGGAATACTCTGTTACAGTAAAAGTCCTGCATTCAAAATGTTCCTCAAGTGAAAGTAGAAAAGTATTCTCATCAACATATAGTGAAAGTAACGACAGTAAAAGTAGTCGTTGTGCAGATTGGTCAATTTCAGAATAATATATATGATATGTTTTGAATACAAATATATAACTAAATAAAATATAAAGAATGTGTTTTAATATTACATAATAAAATAATATATAAGTTACTTGTAAAATATAAGCAGTTTAACTACAATGTCCAATAGAGATAAAGATATGTATATAAACACAAAAGCCCCTCTTTAATCCCACCACTATCAGCTGTTCACCTGTGTTCCCAACATTAACGAAGTATTGAGAAACAACACTCATGTAATATGTCCCTGCGCTCTGATTGGCTGCCGCTGGTCTCTAGCTCAGCCGCGGACCAATGGAGGGCTCGGTGTTTGTGCTGCGCTGCTATAAAGCGGCAGCAATGAGGGGGAGACACAGTGATTCAAAGAGAGACTAACACACATCCTGAAACCACCGAACACATCTGATCCTCTCTGGTCTGTGTCTGTCGACGAGAGACATTTTAAGAGATTTAACTGAAAAGGAGCAGCTTCATTCGTCTCTGGATTCAGGTATGTCTGCACTGAGGATGCTCCGCACACACACACACACACTCACACGCTCACACACTCACGCTCACACTCACACTCACAGGAGGAGAGGCTGACTCATAATATTGGCGTTGCTCTGTCTGAAATGTCAGATAGCTGACAGGTTTTATTCTGAAACATTCTGGTTATCTCCCTCATCCTTCATCCACTGGGTTCAACTTGCACTGGTTTCCTCTTCCTCTCCTCTTCCTCTCCTCTTCCTCTCGTGCACAAACACATCTTTTTGATCAGATAACACCAGACGTTTCTCACAGTCATCCTCTTCCGTTTCCCCTTATCTTTGCCCGGGCTGTTTCGGTGCATGAAAGAAGTTCTGATCTCATTCCTACAAATAATTATACTTTTTTTTTGGAAAACCAGAATTAAACACCAGAGCAGAAGTTTGTGTGTTTGTGTTTGTTGATGTTGTTGTTGTCTCTGCTGCTGGTACTTTGTGTCTTTGTGCGTGATACCCCGTGTTGTTGATGCTGAACAGCTGAGCGCCTCTTAGTGAAACTACCGAGAGAAATTGAGGGTACTTCCGGTTGAGTGCAGATACTCCCTTCAAAATAAAAGCATACACATTCATCCTTGATGTGTTGTTAATGGGTTTTCACTCAATATTACACTCAAATACGTCCCAACTTAAATATCATATCTTTTTTTTTAAATACCATTAATACACATTCAGTTTGTCAGGGAATAATTCTGTATACACGTTTACCTTTCGCCCTCTGACACAGATGCTCCAACCTTGATCAGCCGTTATCTCCCTAAGGAGGGGCTGCCCAAGCAAGTTGTTGATGTCACCAGTTTGTGACCGGGCAGCTCTCAGTCAGAGATAGTTATTGTTGTGGGACACCTGGAACACATCCTTCTCAGGGTGGAGATGACCTCGAGCCATAAGAGACAACAACTGTGATTCAGTGTCCTCAGCTGTTTAGTCTCTCTATTGAAGAATGTTGATTACCCTCAGCGAAACTAGTTAAAACCTCAGACCAGAGGAAGGTTCTTCAGAACTGATGGTGGCATCTCATCCGTGTGGTCAGACCGTGGCCCGGGACATGTCGTGTGAATTCTCCGGCCGAAGCTCCAAATAAACCGTCAGTGTTTGCCATCAAAGCTCCAGCTCTCCATCGTGTCTCTCTGAGTCCTGACTCCTATTGCTTCAGAAGTTTCCCCCACACATATATTTGTATAAAACATCAAACAACTGTTGCAGTGACAAAAACAAGAAAGAAAACAAATAAACTCAAAAAACTATACTAACTATTCTTGTTTTAATGCAAAACGGCATTTTAAATTGTAATGAATGTAAAATAAACCAAGTATTTACAATAAAAAATACAATTGTTCAAACCAGTATGAACATATCTCAAAAGTAGCGCCATACATTTGTATTTGGTTAAAGACAAAATATTTACTGAATTAAGACTAAAAGCCTAGATTTGTTATTAAAAAAAACTGTTATCCCTCACAAACTCCCATTCGCCAGACTTTTATTTTGAAACGTTAAACCGGAAGTGGGTATTTTTTATGGTGTGAAACCGGCCTCTGTGCAGCAGCAGGAGGAGGAGGATGATTCCAGTCCAGTTCAGACCAGTTCCTGCTGCAAAACACTTCATCTTATTGTTCCCAGTGTACATTTTAAATATCAACATCTGAATGAAGTCTGCTCTGTGTTATCTCTTATTTCTTATTTCACATATCTGCCTCTCAGTGCTGAATGTCATCGAGTTCAGACACAAAACTGAGTGTTACACAACTTGGAAACACACTCACCTTTTATGCTATTACCTGTTTAACACACTGATAATACAACAACACAGTGATGTATTGTAGTTTATACATCCATAGTACACACTGATAATACAACAACACAGTGTTTATTAATAGTGTGAATGAAAGTCAGGTCCCTTTGTGAAATCTGGAACATCTGTACAGTTATATTGAACATTATTTCCATATTGAATATATTTTAATATAACTTTTTGATGATGTAACGTATTCACAAGGGTGTATACGCTTTTATACATTCAAAAATATATTTTATTAGTGTTATACAACTTAGTAGGACAGTCCCTTTTTGTTCAAGGTATGTCATTAGAGGTTTTATAACACACTGATATAAGACAACAAGACAGTTATTTATATAATGCATTAAAGCCACGTAAGGTTTTTTGTGAAATCTGGATCAGAGTTTCCACCTTTAATACATTATTTTAATAATATTTTAATCTAATTGCATTTGTATTCCTATTTAATCCTAATGTGTGTATTTGTGTGAATTGTTATCTTAGGTACTGGTGCGCTTCTTCCCAGTTAAAATCAATAAGTATATAGATAATACAAAATAGAAATATTAATGTATGGATTTTATATGACAACCGAATCTCGCGCCGTACTGGTTCGAACCGGCTTGAGCTCGTGGTGCGTTCAAGTGCAGTGGGTTGTTTGTAAATACACCTTGTTTTTACCATAGCAGCTTAAACAAATATACATTTTTATTGTTCTTAATTTGTGTGTATGTGTCTATGCATTAAAGAAAAATAAAGCAGGTGTCATCATGCTTAGGTGTTTTTTAAATCAAATATAACCATTAAAAATCAGGTTTATTTTACGTTACATAAAGCTGGAACGCATTCATCAGGAAACTTAATTCTGGTATTATACTCATCTCCTCTACTTCGCATATACATGTGAAAAACCTCACTAAAGTCTTTATTTTCTAACAGTAAAGACCTCTTTTCATTGTTTCCCCACAGTTCCTGAATGCAACACCAGCCTCACGTGTAGCTGCTGCACCTTATGTCACTAGCAACCAATAGGAGAAGAGCAGACGAAGTATCAAGCCAATCAGAAACGAGAGTGGGCGGGACTTATGAATATGAATAGGAGGGGTTAACGCTCCTCAGCTGTTTCTGTTGGTGTGTTTTCTTCATCCTCATCTGCAAGAACAAAGACATGTGTGTAAAGCAGGAACAGAGAGTCATGAAAAACACATGAAGTCATAAGAAAGGAGGCAGAAAGAGATTTATTAGATAATATATGTAAATATGCAACTATTAGGTCTCTGGATTAGTAGTTTTTTAATGTTCTTACACAGTTACGAGAATGTTTTACAGGATAGAAATAGACAGAAAGATTAAAAACAAGGAAAGCTGAGGTCTGTTCTGTAATTATGTTCATGCAGCATGGATGGATTAAACGCACAGGGCCCACTGAGACAGGATCAACAAGAAAGAGACGCAGAACAGCTGCGAAGACACACAAAGAGACAACAAACAACTATGAACAAAAGGCTGTAAAGTGACACTGAAGGACTACAGAAAGAAACACACAACAAACGGACACTTATTACAGAAAGACACAAACAATTACACAGTTACTCATAAATGACCACAAATAGACAAAAAATCACCTCAAGAAGAGACTAAATTAACTCAAAAGACAAAACGAAAACAAAAGGACCAAAAAATGCACAAAAAGCCACATCGTGAATCAAAGAGACAGAAAATAATCCCTAACAGACAGAAAATGACTGCAAAACGAATATATAACGGCCAACATACACAGTCATCACAAAATGACTCAAGTTCAACACAAAGAGAACCATTATAGAAATAGACATAATACAAATTCAAAGCGACCATGAAGTGTCCTCAAATACACAGCAGTCTGATCCTCATCTCATCTCTTCTCCCTGCTTCTTGTCTTTCAGGCGGCAGCCTCCCCCCACCCCTTCCCCCGTAAGGCAAACTTTAAAAGTGACCCTCTCTCTCCATCTCCATCATGGCGCCCTCTCTGGCCACGGCGTTTTCTCGCCGCTGGTGGATGGCGGTGACGGCGGTTATTGAAAACCTTTTGTTCTCCGCCGTGCTGCTTGGCTGGGGCTCGCTGCTCATCATGCTCAAATCGGAGGGATTCTACTCGTACATGTGCAAGAAACCAGGTGAGTCACTTTTTAACTTTTACACATCTTGTAAGGGCTGCAAAGTACATTTAAAGAGTCCTCTCCTGCTGATGTTCAGGTGTATATCAGTATGCAGTGTCTCTACTTTAAAGAGTCCTCTCCTGCTGATGTTCAGGTGTATATCAGTATGTAGTGTCTCTACTTTAAAGAGTCCTCTCCTGCTGATGTTCAGGTGTATATCAGTATGTAGTGTCTCTACTTTAAAGAGTCCTCTCCTGCTGATGTTCAGGTGTATATCAGTATGTAGCGTCTCTACTTTAAAGAGTCCTCTCCTGCTGATGTTCAGGTGTATATCAGTATGTAGTGTCTCTACTTTAAAGAGTCCCTCTCCTGCTGATGTTCAGGTGTATATCAGTACGTAGTGTCTCTACTTTAAAGAGTCCTCTCCTGCTGATGTTCAGGTGTATATCAGTATGTAGTGTCTCTACTTTAAAGAGTCCTCTCCTGCTGATGTTCAGGTGTATATCAGTATGTAGTGTCTCTACTTTAAAGAGTCCTCTACTGCTGATGTCCAGGTGTATATCAGTATGTAGTGTCTCTACTTTAAAGAGTCCTCTACTGCTGATGTTCAGGTGTATATCAGTATGTAGTGTCTCTACTTTAAAGAGTCCTCTCCTGCTGATGTTCAGGTGTATATCAGTATGTAGTGTCTCTACTTTAAAGAGTCCTCTCCTGCTGATGTTCAGGTGTATATCAGTATGTAGTGTCTCTACTTTAAGAGTCCTCTCCTGCTGATGTTCAGGTGTATATCAGTATGTAGTGTCTCTACTTTAAAGAGTCCTCTCCTGCTGATGTTCAGGTGTATATCAGTATGTAGTGTCTCTACTTTAAAGAGTCCTCTACTGCTGATGTCCAGGTGTATATCAGTATGTAGTGTCTCTACTTTAAAGAGTCCTCTACTGCTGATGTTCAGGTGTATATCAGTATGTAGTGTCTCTACTTTAAAGAGTCCTCTCCTGCTGATGTTCAGGGTGTATATCAGTATGTAGTGTCTCTACTTTAAAGAGTCCTCTCCTGCTGATGTTCAGGTGTATATCAGTATGTAGTGTCTCTACTTTAAAGAGTCCTCTCCTGCTGATGTTCAGGTGTATATCAGTACGTAGTGTCTCTACTTTAAAGAGTCCTCTCCTGCTGATGTTCAGGTGTATATCAGTATGTAGTGTCTCTACTTTAAAGAGTCCTCTCCTGCTGATGTTCAGGGGTATATCAGTATGTAGTGTCTCTACTTTAAAGAGTCCTCTACTGCTGATGTTCAGGTGTATATCATTATGTAGTGTCTCTACTTTAAAGGATCCTCTCCTGCTGATGTTCAGGTGATATCAGTATGTAGTGTCTCTACTTTAAAGAGTCCTCTCCTGCTGATGTTCAGGGTGTATATCAGTATGTAGTGTCCTCTACTTTAAAGAGGTCCTCTCCTGCTGATGTTCAGGTGTATATCAGTATGTAGTGTCTCTACTTTAAAGAGTCCTCTCCTGCTGATGTCTCAGGTGTATATCAGTATGTAGTGTCTCTACTTTAAAGAGTCCCTCTACTGCTGATGTCCAGGTGTATATCAGTATGTAGTGTCTCTACTTTAAAGAGTCCTCTCCTGCTTGCTGATGTTCAGGTGTATATCAGTATGTAGTGTCTCTACTTTAAAGAGTCCTCTCCTGCTGATGTTCAGGTGTATATCAGTATGTAGTGTCTCTACTTTAAAGAGTCCTCTCCCTGCTGATGTTCAGGTGTATATCAGTATGTAGTGTCTCTACTTTAAAGAGTCCTCTCCTGCTGATGTTCAGGTGTATATCAGTATGTAGTGTCTCTACTTTAAAGAGTCCTCTACTGCTGATGTCCAGGTGTATATCAGTATGTAGTGTCTCTACTTTAAAGAGTCCTCTCCTGCTGATGTTCAGGTGTATATCAGTATGTAGTGTCTCTACTTTAAAGAGTCCTCTCCTGCTGATGTTCAGGTGTATATCAGTATGTAGTGTCTCTACTTTAAAGAGTCCTCTCCTGCTGATGTTCAGGTGTATATCAGTATGTAGTGTCTCTCCTTTAAAGAGTCCTCTCCTGCTGATGTCCAGGTGTATATCAGTATGTTGCATTTTGGATTACATCAGAGTTAGAAAGGGATGTTAATGAGACAACACACTTATTTCAGCACTGGAGGCATTATTGAGATTTAGACTAGAGGACACACACCAACTACAAAGGGATTCTTCCTCAATGACCTTTGAGAAACACACACACACACACACACACACACACACACACACACACACACACACACACATACCATGTATGCATCATTTCAGGGGACATTACATTGACTTACATGCATTTCCTGGAGACTTATCCTAACCTTAACCATAACCAACACATGCCTAAACCTAACCAAGTCTTCACCCTGAAATTAATGATTCCCCTCATGGGGACCTCCATTTTGTCCCCATAAGGGCGGCGAGTCCCCACACGTGACTATGTAAACAGATTTAGGTCCCACAAGGATAGTAATGCTAGGCAACACACACACACACACACACACACACACACACACACACACACACACACACACACATTGATGTCGATTGATCCATCATTAGGGATTTCTCATGGGAAACCATTGATATTCCAGCTGGCAACAAGCTTCAAAAGCACCACACACACACACACACACCACACACACACACACACACAACACACACACACACACACACACACACACACACACACACACCACACGCACACACACACTATGTTACCCTGATCAAAGGAAGCTGCTGCACTCTGTAGATCGTATTTAATTTGTTTCTATGACACAAAATCAAAAGAGGACGATGGTTTTTGTTGGCTGTTATTTTTCTGACTGTCCACTACTCGTTGCAGCTGGAGATTAATATTATTAAAGCATATACTTCTGGGTACCTTGTACATTTGACCTACGTATACACGTTTTATTTATACTATGAAATCTTGATTATATTCTAAATCTGCATAGTAACTAAGGTTCTTGAGTGAATGCAGTGAAGGAACAGTATCGTATTGTGGTGGAGAAGTAAACATTTAAATAGTGAATGCAATGTACCTATCAGTCTGAAATTAAACCTTGTATTTGTTTATATTCTTCAGACGCTCAGTGGACACACATCGTGTAATCGACTTAATGAAAGCTGATTATAAATCCATGTTTTATTATAGCCTCTCCATCTGATCCAGGATTATGTTCAGGTTTATTTTATCATGACTCAGCTGTTTCCGCGGAGACCTGACGTCAGTGTTGAATCAGCAATAACATCTCAGAGGTGTTTGTTTAACACTAACAAACCTGTGGCGTTGTCCTTCTCCTCTCACAGGGGAGCTTATTAACAGACTGATGTTACATCGGGACATTTTAGCGAAGACATTTGGCTAAAACGCTGAGCCGTGCTTTTATTGTGAAGCCTTGTTTGTCTGAATTTATGAAAATGAAGAATGTCTTATGATGTGATGTGGTGTCAACATTAAAAGAAGTTTGAAAGCGGGCTCATTTGGTCGATATTTAAGCCGGTGTTCCACAAAATGTCACTTAAATTGGATAATTGTGCAAATTTCTGCAAAATGTTACCACTTCTGAAACAGTAAAGCTCTCCCATCATAACTAAGATGTATTGTACTTTTATAAAAATATACTTTTGTCATATTTTTGGTTGGTCTTGCTGCAAAAGTTACAGAAAAACAGGAGAATAAACAACAGAAAAAACATACATACAACGATTAGTCGATTAATTGTGAAATAATTGGCATCAATTTCCATAATTAATGATTGAAGTCATATTTTTTTAACAACAACATTTCCTAAAATACTTTTTCTGGGCTCTCAATTAAAGCGATTTGCAGCTTTTCTCTGTTTTAATGCATGGAAAGTAGAAATATTTGAACATTTCTGCACAAAATGATCATTCCTGAAACAGTAGGGCCCCTCCAACATAACCCTGACATATTGTACTTTTATAAAAACACTCTTTTGGTTAAGTTGCTGCAAAGGTGACAAAACAGCGTACAATTTGACTGTAATTTGCACGTCTTTCGCCTATTTTAGTGTGTTTTCCCATGTTTCCAACCCCTGCATACACACCTTTATGTAGCTGGAAAGGGGGTCTTTCTGTACTGTGTGGATATAGTAAAAAAGAGGGAAATTCAAAGTAAAAAAACGTACATTTGAAAGGATTTCCTCCTGATTTGTCTCACTGCTGACGCATCATATTATCTAGCATGATGCAGATTGACTCTCTTGTGTCTCGGAGACATTTAGGCCCCGTCCACACGGAGACGAAACGGGTGTTATCCGCTATAGTTCTTTATCGTATGGACGGTTCGTCCACACGAGGCCGTAACGTAACCGTGGAAACGGAGCCCTCAAACAATAGCGCATCCCAAAGTGGGAAGGTATGGTAACGTAACGCTTGCGGCTCCGTGTGTACGCACTAAACGACCATAGCCCCGCCTCTCCCCACCTCTCCTGCTAATCCCCGCGTCATTGCTGATGCGTTTCGCCAACAACAACAACAATGGCGGATCACAGGGTTGCGTTCGTGCTCCAGACGCTACTGACCATGATACAGTTAGTGCAACATCTACAGCTCCTCTACCACAACCATCAACAAGTGGACATGGAGAACTACATGAACTACATGTTGCTAAATCCACCGCGGGGCATAAACAGAAGGGAAACCATGGCAACCATGCTCAGGGGTCTTATTTGCTGCTTTTGGTGTATTTTGTGGCGGAAGTACAGCGCCACTTACAGGCCCGGCATATGTACTACAGCGTCTCCAGCGTTTCTTGAGCCGATTCCGTGTGGACGGGAGACTTCTTTTATATCGACCTCGGTTCGTTTTCGTCGTTTTCGTCTCCCGTGTGGACGGGGCCTTAAATTCTCCTGCTGATGTTCAGGTGTATATCAGTATGTAGAGTCTCTACTTTAAAGAGTCCTCTCCTGCTGATGTTCAGGTGTATATCAGTATGTAGTAGTCTCTACGTTTAAAAGAGTCCTCTCCTGCTGATGTTCAGGTGTATATCAGTATGTAGAGGTCTCTACTTTAAAGAGTCCTCTCCTGCTGAATTCCAGGTGTATATCAGTATGTAGAGTCTCTACTTTAAAGAGTCCTCTCCTGCTGAAATTTCTAAGGTTAGTCTTCGATGTTCAGGTGTATATCAGTATGTAGTGATCTCTACTTTAAAGAGTCCTCTCCTGCTGATGTTCAGGTGTATATCAGTATGTAGTGTCTCTACTTTAAAGAGTCATCTCCTGCTGATGTTCAGGTGTATATCAGTATGTAGTGTCTCTACTTTAAGAGTCCTCTCCTGCTGATGTTCAGGTTGGTATATCAGTATGTAGTGTCTCTACTTAAAGAGTCCTCTCCTGCTGATGTTCAGGTGTATATCAGTATGTAGTGTCTCTACTTTAAAGAGTCCTCTCCTGCTGATGTTCAGGTGTATATCAGTATGTAGCATCTCTACTTTAAAGAGTCCTCTCCTGCTGATGTTCAGGTGTATATCAGTATGTAGTGTCTCTACTTTAAAGAGTCCTCTCCTGCTGATGTTCAGGTGTATATCAGTATGTAGTGTCTCTACTTTAAAGAGTCCTCTCCTGCTGATGTTCAGGTGTATATCAGTATGTAGTGTCTCTACTTTAAAGAGTCCTCTCCTGTTGATGATTGGGTGAGACAAAACAAAGAACATAATAAAACCCATAGCGCTTTCCTTGCGCTCAAATATGCTTTACATAAAATAAATGTCTACCAGACTTACAACCTTTTCTTTGAAGTGTACTCTGGAGGACTTCCCCTTTAGCAGCTCATGTCCCAATGCAAATCACGCTGAGTCAGATTTGCAGCTTTCTGAACTCTCCCCACATTTTGGCCGAGGAAAGTGAACACAGAGCCAGACTTAGTCGAGAAATATAGCCGACAACACTCCCGTAGAGTTCCTGAAGCCAGCCTGCAGTGAACAGTTACATAAACTACCTTCTACCAACATGTAGAGAATTCTTCACCCGCACAACGGTGATTAGTCCAGCAATTACTCACCCCATTACACCTTTAGCTCTCGAGGAAAACAATGATTTTCTAACACGCTTCCACCCTGAACAAAGAGGGGAAACAGGGAGAAGTCAGCAAGCAGCAAAACTGTATGAAGACAGCTGTTTCAAAACTCACAAACAAATGCATGTTTAGTGAATTTGCACTATTTAAAGACTCAATGTGTTTTAAATCGAGTTTCATGTCAAAGGCATGGGTTTTTTGAAGTAGTGAGCATAGGGTTAGATACATTGTATGAGAGACTTGGATTATATTGGAATTAGGGCTGCTCGATTATGGCAACAATCATAATCTCGATTATTTGGGTCAATAATTGAGATCACGATTATTAAAAACGATTATCCATTTACTTTGAAAACATCCATTTCTTGAAAAAAAGAAATGTGTAGTATGTTTTTAACAGTTGATTACCCTGAACTTTAAGTATAATTCAATTGAAAAACCAATACAAAAAAAAAATTCGATTATGTTGATTTCATAATCATTGCAAGCCAAAATCGTAATTGCGATTAAAATACGATTAATTGAGCAGCCCTAATTGGAATTAGGTTTTGTTTAGGACGTGTTTTGTCATTTTTCCCTTTGACATTAAGAACGTCTTTTAACATAATGGACAGAAGGAACTTTATGGAGGAGTTTATGCAAAGCAGCAGGAGGAAAACTAACATGTCAGGGAATAATTCTATATACACGTTTACCTTTCGCCCTCTGACACAGATGCTCCAGCCTTGAGCAGCCGCTATCTCCCTTAAGGAGGGGGCTGCCAAGCATGTTGTTGATGTCACCAGTTTGTGACCGGGCAGCTCTCGGTCAGAGATAGTTATTGTTGTGGGACACCTGGAACACATCCTTCTCGGGTGGAGATGACCTCGAGCCATAAGAGACAACAACTGTGATTCAGTGTCCTCAGCTGTTTAGTCTCTCTATTGAAGAATGTTGATTATTACACTCTCTAGTTAAAACCTGGAGCTGCAGGAGGGCTCTTCAGAACTGATGGTGGCATTTCAACCGTGTGGTCAGATCGTGGCCCGTGACATGTCTTGTGAATTCTCCGGCCGTAGCTCCAAATAAACCGTCAGTGTTTGCCATCAAAGCTCCAGCTCTCCTCGTGTCTCTCTGAGTCCTGACTCCTATTGCTTCAGAAGTTTCCCCCACAATAGACGAACACAACATATACAAACTGTGGGGGAAACCTCTGTGTAGCAATGCAGTGGGAGTCACCGGCTCAAAGGAGACGCGGGGAGAGCTGGAGCTTTGATGGCAAACACTGATGCTTTATTTGGAGCTTCGGCCGGAGGATTCACAAAACAAGTCCAAGAGCCAGAGGTTCTGACTTCACGGTAGAGTTGCCACGTCAACTCTGAAGAGCTCTACCCCAGACCCATGTGTTTAGTTCAGAGAGAATCATCAACATGCTGCATAACAAGATAGAATGATAACACCTCTATCAGCTGACGCCAACAGGCAGGAACAGGGAGACACATCACTGAGAGCACAGCAGCCGAGGTTACAGGTGCCTGTGCTCAGTCAGGACAGTTTGAACTGATACACTGGGTCAAAGTTATGGGACTTGGAAAATACTTCCCCAACTCAAACTTACATTATACGAGTGTGTGTACAAGTGATGCCGTTTTAAATATGTAAATGCAACGAGGCACAGTGTGAGAACAAACAGAGTAGTAGGCCCGTATTTAAGAAAAGAGAAACTAAAGACATGTAAACGGTGACGGTGTTGCTGCATGAGGCTCATCATAGCCACATGGAACAATGAGTGTGTGTGGTGTGTGTGGTGTGTGTTGTGTGTGTGTGTGTGTGTGTGTGTGTGTGTGTGTGTGTGTGTGTGTGTGTGTGTGTGTGTGTGTGTGTGTGTGTGTGTGTGTGTGTGTGCAAATGTAGTCCTGCACGCACACATTGGGTTTACTCTGGCATGTACTGTACATCTCAGGAAGGTGAAACATCTGCTGTGAGTTACCTGCACAGAATTTCTGCCGAGTGTCAGCGAACGCTCCTCTAACGGTGAGGCTGTGGTTAGTGTGGTGTGTGTGTGTGTGTGTGTGTGTGTGTGTGGTGTGTGTGTGTGTGTGTGTGTGTGTGTGTGTGTGTGTGTGACAGTGGAAAAAGAAAGCTGTGCATTCCTGTGTGTAACTTATCATCTCTCCCCCTCATGCATGTCACCATGTTGACATTCTTCATTGTCTCTGCAGATAAAACATGTTCGGACTGTGTTTGCTTTGTCACTAGAAAACGAGTTTCTTGTGTTTTGATGTAAACACAGAGTATGTCAGTCCTCCTCCTCCTCCTCCTCCTCCTCCTCCTCCTCCTCCTCCTCCTCCTCCTCCTCCTCCTCTTCTTGAGTGTGTGTTCGCTCGTTGCAACATGGTGTGTTTCATTATGGACGAGGCTGATAATACTTAGTCGATTCACTATAGAGGGTTGTTATCTTCCAAATGATGCCTTGCAAGAAGACATACTTAAACAGTGCTTTATCAGGTCTGTTCGATGTGGATGTCATGTTAAGGATTTCAAATTGAAACAAGATAAATACTGATTGCAATTATGTAGAAACTCAAATGCATAACCTGAGACAAAAGCTAGCCTTTGATGATGCTAAACCTGCACAAATAGACACATTTCTTACTACATTTGTAATCATTTATTTTCTGAATTCTCTGTGTCTTCAAAGAAACTTCTGCACAAGATAAAAACCCATTAATAAACTGTGTATGCTTCGACTATCCGCCCTTATTATTCCTCAAAAACAAGCCATTTCAACCATAAAACATACACAAACAACAATATAATAATAATCTTTATTTGTATTGCACCTTTCATACAAGACATGCACTCCACTAGAAATCTCTTAAAATACTTTCACATTGATATCACACAGAATACAGTTACCAGTAAAATACATACAAACAAACTTAAAATAACATTGAATAGACGTATACAAATATACATTTAGATCAGGAACCTTTTTCCTCTCAAGGGCCATTTCAATTTCTTCAACATCCTCCGAGGGCCGTACAAATTATTGACCTCTGCTTAAAAGACTAAGATCACAGCCCATTCATTTGGCCTTTCTTTCATGCTGTGCAAAGAAAAAGCAACCTCCAGATCTCTCACCATGATGATGCATGCACGTGCACGGTGTGGCATGAACACCAAACAGAAAGATATGGACACAAGATGTGTGTAAATGTATTTAGTTTCCTATCCATGTAGACATGATTTAAGTGGGGGGGGACCTAACCTCCTCTAGGGGGGTCCGGGGGGCATGCTCTTTTTAAATGTTGAAGTTTAAAGCATCAATCTGGTGCACTTTGAGAGCAACATTAGGAGCTCTATGGAAACATCTCTCAACACCCAGATGAAACAGAACTGTAAACAGATTTCTTTTTATTTATGGACATTTTACAAATCACTCTCCTTTCAAACTGTATTCTTCTTTATTAATAACAACTTTTTTTACTGTCATATAGTATTTTATACCCGTTTACTTTATTCTCTTATTTTTTATAACTATAATGAACATATAAAGATGTGCCTTTACCTCACTTGTTGGAGACAAAGCTTCTTATATTCGTTAGCATAGATAGCTAACCAGATGCTAATAACAACAAAGTTATTGACTGTATGATCAGTGTGACAGATGAACAGATCGCCACTGGGCTTTCAACTAAAGACACAGCCACGCAGAAACTGCGGCATGTGTACGGCTCCTTATGGGTACTGAAGTGCCGGAGCGGTGTTCTGGTGCTCCCCGTCAGAACTACACCCCTGATGAGAGAGACATATACCTGATGACACCATACGATTACACGTTTGGCTCGTGTTGTGTTCAAGGATCATGACCGTTGCCAGGAAAAACAGGCACTCGCTTGTTTAATTATTTTGCGGTCTAGATTTCTTTAATTTATTTTTTTAATTACCTCGAGGGCCATACCAAATGGTCTCGCGGGCCGTAAACGGCCCGGGGGGCGGAGGTTCCCCACCCCTGATTTAGATCAAAGGAACGATGATAAGATTGTGTATTAAAAGGAGGATATTTGTAGCAAAAACTGTCTGTAAAAATCCAGTTATTGAATGAATGAAGTTGTTTATAAAACCACATTATTTCCTATTCTTGTTTTATTTATTTGCAAGTGTTACATGTTTAAAACAAATAAGAAAAACACATCTACAGGAGAAAGAAAGGACACGTTTAAAGCGAAGGAAACAAAGCTGCCTGTGAGGTGTGTCTGTTGACTTTGTCTGTATGCATAGGCGAGGCTTTAGGAGTTACGTTAAACGTATGTATGCGGTTGTCAGGGAGGAGAAACACCTCTGTGTGTTCACCTCGGGCTCTTTCCCTTATTGATGCTGCTTTCATTTGATGAGCCGGCAGACGAGGAACGCTCTGATCAGTCAGCATTTAATATATCTAGAAAACTAGAGCGCTCAATCTCCAAATCGAGAGAGAGGTTTGATCACTTGGTGAAAGCTGAAACTAAACCGCATTTTCTTTGAGTTTGAGCCAAGACACAGTTTCTATACATTGTCATTTATGCACAGAAGATCACTCAGACTTTCACCCAGGAGGCCGCTGTTCGTGTCCTTAGTGAAACCACGACTGATTTACTTGTCACGTAAACTTCTGTATTCAGGCGATGTCAAATCAAGACCTTTTTCTGAACCTATAACCAATAAGCTGCGTGTGATTGAGAGAATACTGTATGCATGTGATGAGGGGAAAGTGACTTGTGTGGCTGGCATTGGTGTCACTTTGTTTTGAAAAGTGGTGGAGGACACTTCTAATGAAACTGTATTGCGCGCAACCCTTTTTTTGTACATTCAGGAAGCCAATCATCTACGTCTTTTTTTAGGAGACCTGCACACATACCTGAACATATATTGTGAAAAGGTGTCATCTTTATGAGGGGTTCTCGGGAAGATGTGAATGTGAATATTTACTTCAAGCAAAACAACATTAGCTCCTTTTTTACATTTTCTATTTAAAGTTTACTAACGTGTCCAAATTGCACATCTTGGGTCTCCAGAAATAAGACAAACTGTTGTCAAGATGTACACAACAATAACCCAGTGTTCTTGTTTATTACATTTCTTTCTGCACGCTATGTTTCAGAACATTTATAACAAGTTATAATTAGTGGTGGGGACATAATCGGCCATTTCATCTGTGGTGGCTGCACATTAGCAGGAAAACTACTTGCACACTTATGTAAATATGTTTAAAGGTCTCATGTCATGGCCATTTCTACTGATCATAGCTCCATCGTTGAGGTCTACTAGAATAGATTCACATTGTTCAATGTTCCAAACTCACATTGGTTTCTCACAGCATCTCTGTAAAGTATGTGTATTCACTCTCTGTCCTACACGGCTTGTTGGAGCTCCCCCCTGTGAGCCCACTGTGCTCTGATTGGTCAGCTCGCCCACTCTGTTCTGATGAGTCCACCACCGTTACAGCGGAACATCAGTGATTATGTGTCTGACCCTGTTGCTGCTACAAACGCCTGCATTTCCCCAAGGGGATAAATAAACTTAAAAATCACCCTCACAATTTCTTTAATAAATAATGAAATACAAAACATCGACTGACATGATCACTTGTATTCAATTAACTACAGTTAGTGCAGATACATCATGGTAGAGATAATAATGGTGTCTATGGATTATCTTTTTCTAACCTCTTAATCAGGGGTCTCAGTCTTCACTTCATGCGGCCCCGCAAGAGCTTGCAAAGAATATAATATGTTTATTATACGGTTACATGCCGCTTTACAGCAGCACGTTGCCCAGAAACTACATGTCCCACAATGCATCTCATTTTGTGACATGCACACTGTAGTTAATTATGAAGTTATTCCCCTATCCGATAATAATCCAATGCAGAGGCAATTATGTAATATAATACATTATTGTATATACATTATGTACATTTAAATATTATTAATGTTAAAACCGGCCCTTTGAGTGCAACCATAATGCTAACGATGAAATTGAGTTTGACACCCCTGCAGTAAATCCTCCCTAGAGCCCATTGACTTGCATCAACACCTTCTGCTTTGACCTTAAACCGAGCCAGGAGACATATTTTGGGAATCGTTGGTGTGTTTATCAGAAACAGCCGACTGTTGACAACTCGCCCCAGGAGTTAAACTGACTAAGTCTTTTATCACTCCCTCCCCTCCTTCCTTCAGACATTTAACAACTGCTGAGTCTGTCTCTATTGTCCTGCGGGCAGTTTGACCCGAATCAAGTCTCTGTATTGAGTTGTTTTTCCTTCTTCAGCTCTCTGCTTTCTCCACCAGTTCATACCGGCACAGTTTCACCCGAGGCTGCAGTCTAATAGAGCAGATCGACCAAAATAGACTCCACATGAACTCGATGTTTATGGGTGATTCAGCCGGATCTCGTCACACCGAGTTCCCCCGCATGAGGGACTATTTCTGGAGCCTGTTTACCTCACGGTGCAGGGTCAGAGAAGTGCTTTGATTATGTACAAAGTGCTTAAATGACATGAAATGTATCCAAATAAACCGGTGAATGAAGTACTCAGATGTTCTTAAGTAAAAGCACCAACAATAAATTGTAGAAATGCAAGTAAAAGTCATGCATTAAACATCTTACTTTAGGTAAGATTTAGTAAGTACAAAAGTATTGGTATTAAAATATACTTAAAGTACCAGAAGTAGAATGACTTGTTATGCATAATGGCCCATTTCACAATCATGGATCCTGATTATAGATGCATGATTGTGTTATATAGCTAATTTGAATGACATACTGTACAGTGATGCTGGATATCTTATCCTATAATTATACGTCAGTGTTTTCATGGCTTCATTTATAGCTAATTATCTGTATCTCTAAAGTAACTAAAGCTGTCAGATACATATGGTGGAGTACAAGGTAGCAAAAGATGAAAATACTCAGAAAAAGTACTTTAACATTATACTTAAGTTCAGGTCTTCGTACTTAAGAGTAAATGTACGAAGTTAATGTCCATTACTGCTCACTAACACATGTGCAACTGTGTTGTTAGTGAGCATGAATGAAACGTACATTTGGTTGTTATATAGCACAATGACATCTCATTTGATTGATTAATTACATGTATTGATATAGAAGACACAAGAAAGCAAGCCACAGGATAACGTAGAGTGTGAGAACTTAATTGCAACATGATATGATAACAAATACAGTAAGTGTTAGAAATGAAACCACAATATGTCTGGATCTGCCTGTGAAGAAGTGCAATAACCAGTGTAAATAAATACACTTACCACAGTTGAAAGGTGGCTGCAAAGACTTGAAAATGCACCTTAAAGTGCTTAAATGTGACTTTGTAAAATAGGAGCATGTATTGAGTTTGTTTACCTGACCTTTAATTAGTCTCCTGATTTTACAACCTGCAGCTCAGGTCTCAGCAATGGAGGGAGGGCGAACTCCTCAAAGAGTAACATTAGAAATGAAATACCAAGATAGCTTTTATTTTTGATCACATTGAAACCTCTAGGAGGACAATTTTAAAGTCCAAAGTAGGAGTGCATTCATTAAGTTATACAGAATAGTCCCTCTATAAGTGGAGCTAATGCATGAGATGCATTGCAATCAATACCAACATATTTGATATAAAGATATTTCAATGTATACACCGCCTGAATGTATATGTATGTATGTGTGTATGTATGTATGTATGTACAGTATGTATGTACAGTATGTGTGTATGTATGTACAGTATGTATGTACAGTATGTGTGTATGTATGTACAGTGTATGTATGTCTGTATGTATGTATGTATGTATGTATGTATGTATGTGGTTGTATGTGTATAGGTATGTGTGTATGTATTCATATATAGGTGTATCAGCGACGTGCAGTCAGGGGAGGCAGAGCCTCACCTGTCATACTCCAATGTAACGGAAAAACAACTAAAGAAAAACTAAATAGTAATAATAATAAAATGTCTCCACTGATCTGTGTTGTAAATGTGATTTCTGTTTGATTCCAATCGCTTTTTATAGTCAAAATCAGCAAATTGGCCGAGCTCCGCTACAACTACATGGGAGCGATGAGGAGTGAGGCAGGGACGAGCTCTGCCTCTCGTAAACCCACAGTAACTGGCTGGAGCGCGGGCACTAATTTAGCGCGGGCACTTATTTTGTGAGCGCGCTCAAGCCAGTTACTGTGGGGTGAGGTGAGGCACAGATGAGCTCTGCCTCACCTCAGAATGCGTCACCCCACAGAAACTGGCTGGAAAGCAGGCCCTAAGCGCATGCCTGCACCATCTCACTGTATGTCACCAATGTAATGTTTGTAGATCCCTTTATTACATTTATCCCCTTCATCCATAGTCTCTAAATAACTTATTTCACGTATATATGATATTTAGGCTCGCTGGTCTCATCATACAATGGCAATGAAAAAAGCACCAGGGGAGGCAGCCATAACCTCTGCCGCACTGAAGGGGGCGCACATGAGCCCACAGGTTCTTGTTGCTACTGTTATTCTACGCAGAGACGGTAGACGCGAACAACAAACTAGACTTTTGAAACTACAGGAAGATAAGGAGGACTTTTACAAAAAAGTAATAGAGATTGTTGTCCAGAAGGATAGCATGGACTTAATCTTCAAGTCAAGGTAAGACCACAATTGTAATGCAAATGGAATCTTACTAAGAAAGAACAATCCAATATTTAGATTGTGGGTATCCTTTTGTTGAACGGTCTGTTTTAAATGAATCGAAGCATCAGACTAAAAAAGCTTTTGAAAATAACCGAACATTTCGATTAAGGTCAAAATATAATATTTGTAAATCTGACTCTGAAAGAGTCAGTGCCTCACCAGCCATGAACCTCACCGCACGTCACTGAGGTGTGTGTATGACATATGTATGTACATGTGTGTGTGTGTGTGTGTGTGTGTGTGTGTGTGTGTGTGTGTGTGTGTGTGTGTGTGTGTGTGTGTGTGCGTTTAAGAAGGTGCATGTGTACGTGTGTCGATATTTGGCATTTCAAACAACCCCTATGTAATTTTTCGTTTATATATAAATATGTATATCCTATACAATCAACAGACACTTTTATACATATGCACACATTAAGACATAAATAAAAGCACAATAATAAACATATACAAAATAACAGTCACTTCAATATCTTTGGGAAATGTACATTAGTGCAAGACTGTCCATAGCAGCGTAAAATGTGTCTGGTGCTGGATTTGAGTGTCTCTGTTATATGCAGTGCTGGAATTGGGCCGGTACTCACCGGTACGCAGTACCGGCACTTCTGGTTCTGACCCATGGAGTACCGGCACTTCTTGCTCAGTACCGGCATGCTGGCGGTACTCCGGTACTCATGCACCGTGCCAGTACTCAACACTCTCCCGCCGTTCTTATTATACATCCATATATATATATACAGCCGCCCGGTACTCAGTAGATGCGTCATGAGGTGCCGAACGGACATTCTCATCGCTCTAACCGCTGGAGTTTCACAGCGGCTGTCAGCTGTTTACTCCTGTCATTCAAACAGAACGTGCTGGAGAGGGGGCGGGGCTTATCTTCTCCATGTAAATACTGTGGTGGAAACGACTATGTCAAAATTAACCTATTTGACCGTGATTTAATAGTAATACACGTTTCAAAATAATAATAATAATAATGCCGAAATAACAACATACTGAAAACTGTTAGTAAAACCATGTTTTAATGCTTTACAATTTACATACCTAGATGCACGTGTGTTGTGTTTATGCAGTGCAACTCCCACCCAGTGGGTGGCTATGTAGAGTGATAGAACAGAGCAGGCACGCCCCCGAGAGAAGGAAAGCAAGTCACGTCACAAATTAGCATTTCTAAAATGTTAGCGTGGATTAATAAAAGTGCAAAAAGACAGCGGTTGTCGCCGGAAGAAACTTCAAATACAGAGAATGCTGTGCCTGTGTTGGAAATTGTGTCTGATGGGGAGCTTTCTTTGGTTGATCCTCCTGCTCCAAGTTCTAGTGCATTAGCATTAGCACTAGCTCCGCCGCCACCCTCCAGAGCCTCTAACGTTAGCTGCTGCTGGCGCAACTGCCACCACCAACACCGGGCAAAGCGATGCACCTGACTGCTGGACAACGGACCAGGTGCAATATTTTTGCAAGACCAATGCATGGCTCCTTCTTAAAGATAAGAAGCTAGGATGTCGGATATGCAGAGATGTCAAATCTTTGGGAATACACACTGGACAAGGACTGAAACTGTCAACTGAATGGGGTGAGTGTGCAGTGTCTCATTTCGGTGTTGACAAGGGCAAACAACAAGCTAGCCTGAGAAAAAAAATCAAAGAACATAAAGAATCACAAGCCCATGTAAAAGCTGCTGACATCCTTACATCTGCTTCACGTGAAACTATTCAACATCAAGTGCAGTCTATGCATAAATCTGAATTAGACACCACTATCAGAGTTTTTCGAACGGCATATAAAATTGGCAAACATAGCCGGCCATTCACAGACATGCCAATTGATTTGAATGTACAGAAACTGAATGGGCTGAACGTGGGCAGGGTTTTGCACTCCAATAAAACCTGTGGCGAAATCATCGACCACATAGCTCATGAGCTGAAGAAAAAAAATGGCAAAAGACATTACAGAAAACCAAAGAAAACTCTGTGTTTTGGTCGATGAATCTACCACTATTAGTGGTAAAACGGTGCTTGTTGTGTGTCTACGCTCAGCATTAGCTGATGCTGAGCCCGAAACGTTTTTTTGGGAGCTGATCGAGTTGGATGGAACAACGGCTGATGACATCACAAAGGCGTTAATGGAGTGTCTTGGAAGAGATTTTAACAGGTCAGTGTTTCGTTTCTTTTGCATGTGATGGGGCTTCAGTCATGCTAGGGAAGAGAACAGGCGTTGCTACCCAGTTGTGTAGTAAATTCCCAAGCCTGTTTGTGTGGCACTGCTCCAATCATCGTCTAGAGCTGGCAGTTGGGGATGTGGTCAAGGAGGTCTCAGGGCTCAATCATTTCCAGATCTTTTTTGACAAACTCTATTCCTTGTTCCATGCCTCCCCCAAAAATCAGAGGCAGTTAGCGCAGTGTGCGCAAGCAGTCGGACAGCGTCTCCTGGTGATAGGGCGTGTTTTGTCCATCCGCTGGGTGGCTTCAAGTGAAAGGAGCGTCAGAGCAGTCTGGGAAAACTACCGAGTGCTTCATGATCACTTCACAAATGCTGCAAACGACACGAGCAGGGATTCCAGAGACAGAGCAAAGTACAAGGGCCTGGATGATGTGCTCACATCTGCAACGTTTGTCAGCAATCTGGGACTGATGTACGATGCGCTCACAGAGCTCAGCGACCTCTCTCGGCAACTCCAAAAAAGAGAGATGACACTGCCTACAGCAGATAGGCTCTTAACTCGAGAAATACGAGTTTTTGAATCCATGGTCACCATGCCTGGCCCACACATGACTATAGTTCATACAGCTCTAGCTGAGAAGTCCTTCAAGGGTGTTGCCCTGCGTGAGAATGGCAGGCTTGTACAGATTCATGCAGGTCAGTTTTTTCCGCAGTATGGTAGAGAATCTGAGACACAGAATGACTTCCACAACCTCCTCTCATGTCAGCACAAGAGAAATCCCATTACATGGCCGGGAGGCCCGGGACAATCAGCTAATCCAGGACATGAAAGTTATCCATCCTGGAAGTTGGCCTGAAGAGGAGTTAGACGTACAGTATGGGGACGTAGAGGTGCTACGTTTGTGCGAAGTGCTGAAAGTGGACAGAAGAGAGACTGTTCAGGGCTTTCGCGAATACAAGGAAACCAGGGCATCCCGTACACCTGCTGCCATGGAGCCTCTACTGAAAGCAGTCCGAACCATCGCTGTCTCCACTAGTGAGTGTGAGCGGGCATTCAGCTGCATGAACGATATCCTTACTGCAAAAAGGAATGCTCTCTCTGTCAGCCGACTGTCCAGCCTGGTTTTCATTAAATGTAATGGACCATCACTAGGACAGTTCAATCCGGAACAGTATGTGAGGTCCTGGCTGGCAAAGGGAAGGAGAAGTGCTGATGAAAGAGCCTGTCCAGCTCCAGCCCCTGATACTGATGTCCCCAAGGCCTTCTGGAGCCTTTTCTAACAATGTGAAGTATATTGCAAAGCAGCTCACCCAGTGAGAAGACTTTTGGCATAATGTGCCGATTTGTACAGATCCTGGAGATAGAAGGACTTCAGACCAACCAGGGAGTTATCTGATCAGCTTGGTGTTCAATGTAACTCTTTACCATGGCTCAGACTTTGTTACTTGCAGTTACAGTTTCTCATTTTAGATTGTGCAAATTTTGCATTTATTTTTTACATGTTCTTTGTTCATGCTCTTTATCATTTTTCTGAGTTGGAAAGTTAGATTGCATTCAAAATGTACAGAAATACTTAATTTTGTTAAAGCTTTTTATAAAAAATGCTTCTGACCAGAGCTTTGTTTCCTTGTCATTAATGTTGAACACCACCAGAGGGGCTCTCACCTGAAAGGTCTCTGCTTCATGTGTCTTCAGCAGAAGATCTAGACTTTGATTGCTATATTTTCAGTTAATATTGACCTTACTGAGCTTTAGCCATATCCGCTGCCTATCATAAAAAATGTTAAGTACAGTGAACCTTTCTAAAATATACAGTAGTAAAGAGACAAACCCACCAGCATTATAGTAGCCAAATTCTTGTTTGTGGGCTGTATATATAAAATTGACTTGAAAAAGTTGCTGATTTTAGAGTAGGCCTACTGGCACCTTTTTCATTCCAATTCAAGCACTGGTTATATGTGATGTGTCGGTTGCGACTTTTAAGTGAACGACGGGAGCCGGGTTTTTTTTTTTGCGGAGGGATCTAGATCGGCATGAAGGCACATTATGCAATGTGTGCACATTATCCCGCTTATTACACGGCCACATTCTCAACAAAGTAACGACATGACTCCCAATATTAATTGAAATGCTTTTATGGATTTAGAAAATGATTTTATTGATTAAAAAAATAGTTTTATGTATTGATTTAAATTGACATGCATCCGCTAAGAAAAGTAGTCCGTTGTTACCGTTCGAACTAACGTAGCAACGGCAGGAACTGCTTCTATAGTGTTTTTGAGGTGCTTTTTGATTACAGATTTGAAAACATCGTTGCTTGCTTTAAAAGTAGCACAATTCATGATGTCAAACCTTGGAAAGTATCTAGATATCCCTGCCCTAATGCCAAAGTAACTGGCATCTGAATATGTGTCGCCGTTTGATGTCTATGTCTGGACCGCTGCGTAAAAAGGAGGGTTTCTGCCCCATTACTTCTCTTCTTACTTCTATAAGAATAAAACACGGAGGACGGAGATCTCTTTTTCTCCCCCTCTTCTGACAGCCCAGCTGATCTCAGAGCACGCTCCCCTCTCCTGCAGGGGGGCGTGGTCAGCTGCAGCTCACAGAATTAGCCCCCTGCAAAAACAGCGCTGGAAGAGCGAAATGAGGCATGGCTAAAATGCAGGATCTTTTTGGTATTTTGAAAAAAAAAACGATATTTATATACTTTATATAGGTCGATACAGTAGCCCCTTTTTTAAAATAGTTTTTATAGGTGTTGCTATCTGTTTTGTGTAGCGTGGTTCTACAAGCAAGTCAATGCATTCATTGGGTGGTATCAAAGAGTTACAAGGGTCTGTAAATGCAATGAAAACAATTGGCCACAGCAAATCATTTATATTAAACATGTCATTTTTACTTTTGAATACTTCAGTACAAAAGATGTATTGAATAATTTAAGTTATATATGTGTACAAATATAAATCATTAGTCAAAACAGGGCTACATTTGATTTAATTAAAAGGTATAATATGTGGTAAACTGAAGAGCCGTTTGGGAGCCGAAAGAGCCGGCTCTTCTTGGTGAGCCGAGCCAAATGATCCGGCTCACCAAGAAGAGCCGTAATTCCCATCACTATGTGTGGGGTGTTAAAATCTAATGTCTCTCCTCTCTCTTATTTGTACTTAGATAACAGCTCCAGCCTCAACATCTCCAACATCTCCTTCTCTTTGTCGTCGGACGCTGAGGAATACCTAGAGATGAACGGCTGGCAGATCTGCAAAGACCAGGACGAGATGTTGAACCTGGCGTTCACCGTGGGCTCCTTCCTGCTGTCGGCCATCACCCTGCCCATGGGCATCGTCATGGACAAGTACGGTCCAAGGAAGCTAAGACTCCTGGGCAGGTGAGGACAACTCATTTTTAATGTCTAAAGAGATTGACAGGAAAGCTATATTGCCCGCAAATTTGATAGCATATTTCTTCATACTTTGATAGAGTATAACTATACATCGCTGTGCACATACATTTTAACCCTTTAAAATGTCTCGTTAATGTGTCTTTTAAAAGGATAATAAGCTTGGGAACAAATATGAGCTCCCAAAGCCAGTTGACTTGGCACAAAAAAAATAAAAATCCTACCAGATGCCAGCATGCAGCTAGTTAGCATGTTAGCAGTTAGCTGGACAGAAATAACTAGGATAACTTTTAAGTTACAAAGCCTATACTGTAAGAACTGAGATCATAAAACCCTTTGAAAAGAAGTGTAAATAAATATATATTTGAAGTGGATATTAAGCTTGGAAACATACAAACACATTACCAAAGGTAACTTGGTAGAAAACATATATTAACCTGGTGAGTAACAGCATGCAGCTAGCTAGCATAATTAGCAGTTAGCTGGACAGAAACAACTAAGATAACTTTTACGTTTCAAATAATATAAGAAACTGAGAACATAAGACCCATTGAAAATAAGTGTAAATATGTATTTTAAGTGGAAAATATGCTCTAAAAGCCGGTTTACTTGGTGGAAAAAATATATTTTCCTGGCTATTAACAGCATGCAGCTAGTTAGCATGATAGCTAGCTAGCTGCCATAGTAACTCCTAGCAAAACACTTGTGTTCAATTTGTTAAGGTTTCAATCAAACATTTTGAATAAAACTAGCAAGTTGTTGTAACTCAGCAGAGTACTGAAAGATGCAGAAAGGCTTATATAATATTTAGATTTTCATTAACTACTGAAAGTAATGTTGCGGCTGTGGCTCAGTGGATAGAGTGCTGGACTTCGAATCAGGGGATAGCAAGTTCGAGTCCCACTGCCGTCAGCATGTCGTTGTGTCCCTTAGACACTTCACCCCAAATTGCTCCTGTGGGGATTGTCCACAATACTGAATGTATGTAAGTCTCTTTGGATAAAAACGTCTAACAAATTACATGTATTGTTATCTCAATATATATAACATATTTTTCCACTTTATTATGGGACGGTTTTTATTTATTGATTAACTTGTACCTGTTGCTTTGTGTTTCCAGTGCCTGCTTTGCCTTCTCCTGCCTGCTCATCGCCTACGGAGCCAATGACCCCAACAGTACGTAACCCTACTCTTTATAAATCACTTTATAAGAACAATATGTCAGTTTCTGCTATTTGGGGTCTCGCAATCAAACAAATACCTAAAGACGAACGTTTGTTTGCGATGTGAATTAGCGTATAAATTGTCTTTGCCGTCACAAAATGGGTGGGTGGGTGGGTGGGTAGGTTGATGGATGGATGGAAGGATGGATGGGTGGATGGATAGATAGATAAAAAACAAGGCAATGTACATAAGAGAAATTAAGACACAAGAAATAAACAGTCCAAAATATAACTGAAATAAAATAGCATCAAAAGTAAAGTAAAAAAATATATATACGTGGACGTGGATGTGGAAATACAACTTTCCAGTAACAAATATAATGCAGGATATTGCAAGTAATGGAATGTATTGTAATAATATTGATGCATTGGTGACCCTTTAATCAATCAGGCAGGGTGTGTATGTTTTACTTTGCGTCACTAATCTGCTCTTCCTCCTGCAGATCTGTCCATGCTCATCTTCTTCGCTCTGGCGTTGAACGGCTTTGGAGGAATGTGCATGACCTTCACTTCGCTCACAGTGAGTTTTAAAATTTCTATTTTAAGATTAAGGCGGTGGATAATCAATGCCTTCTTGTCACTGGTTTACTTTGAGAAATGTCTGGGCCTTATAACACGTTTTTTCTTTGGTGCACACTTATTGAAAGTTTGTGGGTTTCCCAAAAGAGGAAGTACATTTTTGTGCCGCAAACAGTGTTGGAAGTGTTGACTTTTTGAAGCTGAGGCTATCATATTATCTGCGTTATCTGTCTAGTTATACAACCCCTGCTCTGCCAGGGTACAAACGGCTCCTCACAGTCGTGAACAATACGTGTGTATATATACATGTCCTTTAGTTTTTGGCCTAGTTTGTCACTGAGTTAGCTAACTGGTAGCTGTTTCCACGGTCATTTAAAGCGATTATAGTCTATCTCCGCAGTTAAAATGATGGAACATTGAGTGTTTTGAACCCATATGAATGGTAAAAATCTGTCCTGCCATCGTGAAGACATCAATGTTTAAGGGTACAAGCTGTATGTGGCTGATATCAGTATATTGACTTTGAAAAACATACATTTCCTAACACATAAGATGCTTTTTTAGGCTGCTTGAATGGGACGTATGAAGAGCATATTAATATAAGGAGACGATGATAATGTGTGGGCAGTTGTAGTTTAACAAACTAAACAAAATCAATAATTAACCCGAGGAAGATAATCTCATTTAGCATGCTAGCTCGGTGCCAAAACCAACACATTTATCGGGCTATTAACAGCTAGCTAGCATGTTAGCAGTTAGACGGACAGCCAGCCCTTTCTTATATTACCTTTTGTGTTCAGGTCAATATTTAATCTGTTCAATAAAACAGCTGAAATGCAGTATTTTAATATATTAGTATTAGTATTCTCATATGATGCAGCTCTTTTACATCTGAAACCGACCGACATAAGGCCAGATGTTCTAATAACAAAGCCAATATTAGAAAACCAGCAGATTCGATATGAAAGGACGGCAGAGAGATGTAGAGTGATTTGGACGAAGAGGAGCGAGTAAACAGAGAGTGGATTAGAGGTGATAGCATCAGACAGACCGTGATGCTCTGAGGACGAAAACAAAAGAGAGACAGATGCTTCAGAGAGAGAGAGAGAGAGAGGGACGTTTGAAAAGATGGAGAGAGAGAGGGAGGGAGAGGGAGAGAGAGAGAGGGAGGGAGAGG
>NW_022991250.1:0-2500 GCF_902827175.1 Gymnodraco acuticeps
ACACACACACACACACACACACACACACACACACACACACACACACACACACACACACACACACACACCAGGGTTTCCGGTTTTTAGCTGGTAACATTTATTAAAAACCGGTAAATTCAAAACCTGCCGGTCAAAATGTCCGGTAATAATTAGGGATGCTCCGATCGATTGGCCGCCGATCATTACCGGCCGATATTCACTCTTAATAGTTTGATCGGTGCTCTCTATGAAGGCCGATCAGGAGAGCTGGATCTGATCGTGTAACCGGACGAGAGAGAGAGATCAGAGAGCAGCTGCTCTGAGACACGCGGCTCTGCATGATCACCTGAAGCCCCGCCCACTATTTAGCGAGCTGCATGAGCTCCAGACTGTTACAGAGAGAATCCTTGATAATCCATGATATGGCGTTTCATCACGGCAGCATTTAGTTTAGACAGTAGCTGCCGGGTCCCGCATGAGCTCAGACCCCTCCTCTTTAAAGCTTTATACCCAAACAGCACTTTAGAAACAGGAAGTGAAATAGAGGGATATGAGGCATGGCTCGAATGGGTGATCTGTATTTTGAGCAAAACACTTCATAGACATGTTTTTAATATATTTGTATATATCTGAGACCTATGCTGTGACCTTTAAATTAACTGCCAACATAAAATATAAAACCCTCCTGGGAACCAGAGAAAAAAAAGTGTCTTCCAATTTGCTTGTTTTTGGTGATTTCCTACCTGTCAGGGAATAATTCTGTATACATGTTTACCCTTCGCCCTCTGACGCAGCTGACCAGCCTTGAGCAGCCGTAAGGAGGGGCTGCCCTAGCATATTGTTGATGTTACCAGTTTATGACCGGGCAGCTCTCGGTCAGAGATGTTATTGCTGTGGGACACCTGGAACACATCCTTCTCGGGGTGTAGATGACCCCGAGCCATAAGCGACAACTAATGTGATTCAGTGTCCTCAGCTGTTTAGTCTCTCTATTGAAGAATGTTGATTATTCTCTCTGAACTAAAACCTGGAGCTACAGGAGGGCTTCAGAATTGATTGTGGCATCTCTGTGGTCAACTCGTGGCTCGTGACATGTCTTGTGAATTCTCCGGCCGAAGCTCCAAATAAACCGTCAGTGTTTGCCCTCAAAGCTCCAGCTCTCCTCGTGTCTCTCTGAGTCCTGACTCCACTTGCTTCAGAAGTTTCCCCCACACTACCTATTTATTTTGGAATGCTACAGTACCACTGTAAAAGACGGAAAATTCAAAGATAATATATGTAACATTATGCTTGTCGACTGATATTAATACAAGAATATATTCACCTTTATGTAGAAATAAATACATAATGGATCTGAACATAGCAGGAACTGGATATGTGTCCTAAGTATATAGGACTGTATTATTGTAATATGTAGGATGACCTTATATATAACCCACCTTTCATTTGACTGTGTTATCTGCCATGTGTGAAATAAACAAATAAATAAACATGTATCTCCTCCTTTATGTTTTGTCCTCAGGGTCCTAAAGGAGAAGCAGTCGGCTCCATCACTCAACCATTACCCGGCAGCCACCTCATCTTCCGCGCTGCCTCTGAATCCGATGGTAAGTGTATGATCTTAACATAGACCCAACATGCAATGCTACTCCTGATTGGGCACAACAACAACAAACACAAAGGAGTTTAATCAACAAAACCCTAAATTATCCAAACGTAAAGGGCAAAAGTTCAAAAGAGAAGACGATAACTTAAGTTTCTACGTCTGAAAACAAAAGGAAAAAGGATTTAACGGTAGAATATTTAACATTTCTAGCAATCACAGTTTTAAATCTGGTAAGAATCATTTAAAAAATCATTTGGGATATAATTTGATCGCTTTTATTTAAATCAATCTCACTGCATTTGATATACGTGGAATCTTTTTGACTTAGTGAGTAAATAAGTATGGGATGGTTAAGATGTGTCTCTGTCCGTGGTGCTGAAACGTCCATCAACTTCTCTTCCTGTCTGAGTCTCTCTCCGTGGTGCTGAAATAGTCAAACTGTCAAGAATCACTTGTTATTTTTAGCCCATAATAGAACTTCCCTTCTTTTCATCATAAATCAAATCAGAAATGGTGTATTATATACTGCAGATATATTTATATATAATGAACCAACAGCAAAGCCTGCAAATATATGTCGTACATCCCTTTGAGTGTGTTTGAATCAAACTGAATGTGTCTCCAGGTCGTTGCTGGATGGACGCCTTAGAGCTGGCGCTGAAGTGCTCCAGCCTGCTGAAGAGGACCATGATCCGCGAGGGGAAAGAGGACATGAGCACAGTCGCTACCGGGGGAGAACACTCCATTAACTTCTACAGCCTCCTCCGAGCACACAACATCCACGGCTTCCAGTGAGTAGCAAACAAAAACACCTGTGTTGGGAAAATACTGAATGTACTCACACATAGGTATCCCAACTGTAGCATGTACATGACAGGATGTGTGATTAGGCCTAAAAGAAAATATTGTTTGTTT
>NW_022991250.1:7500-30831 GCF_902827175.1 Gymnodraco acuticeps
AATCCGGCTTACTTTGAGCATGTGTTTTAAACAGTTTAATCCCTTTGTGAATTGGTTCCACTTCTGCGCCGTCCTTTAATTTCTGCATACAGCGGGAATCCAAATGAATTAATCCTGAGTCCAATAACCATCAAAGTCTCTCCAATAGTGCTCCTTAATTACGCTTTCACCCTCCTTTAACACAATACTTCACATTCATCCAGTTTGTGACAGTAGTTGTAGCATTTTGAGACTTTTAAACTTTAATTACCGCTGTTCCAACAGGAGTCATTTGGGGGGGCTCTTGGGAAAAAAGGTTGGGAACCTCTGTGCTAGAAGACGTTATTAAACAATAATCAGGATGTCTTCCTTACTGTGAAGAACTTCTGTGGATACTTCAGCGACTAGTGTATTTTGTAAAAGCAGATCAAAGTCAAACTGTTCATGTAATCAAGGATGTGTTTTATTCTCAGAGCTGCGATCGAAGAGAACGCTTACAACCGGATGAAGAAGGTGGTGAAGTGGTATATCTCTGGATTTTACAAAAAGCCAAAGGTCAGGAGTATAAAAATGCACTTTATATCAATGACCTACAGACTGTAGGTCATTGATATAACACTGATATATAACACTTTAGATTAAGGTACACTTATTCACCATCAACTAGTTGTTCGTTAACATGTTAGAGTCAAACTACTAGCTTATTGGTTATGAACAAGACTTCACTTTAAAATAGGGAACTTATTCTGAGTGAGAGATACCACATTTTGAGTTATTTTGACACAATTAACACTTTTAGTTTCACGTCTTGTTACATAAGAGTAGGGAGGGGTACCGAGCCCCGGTATTAAACGGGCTCCGGGGCTGAATTATTAAAGACCGTGGTACCGTTACGCTATGACGTTATCGGTCTTTTGATCGGTACTGGAGACATCTAAAACATATGTCGTATGTATTATTGCTACACAAACATTATATTGCAGTTTTAGTTTCGCCAACTCCGTTTCTAATACGCAAAAAGACTGCAGAATGCGTCTATGATTATTTTTTAGTATTTTTGATCTTTCCAATCCAGACGAGAGATCTGAGGGGGCGGGGCAGTTTACACACACACAGCTGCTACATGCAGCAACACACACACACACGGAGGAGATGGCGGAGAGAATGCGCTCCGAGGTGGTTAAACTTTACCCGTCTCGATGCTCGTTACCTAAAGTGCAATAACAGTTCAGCATGTGAGGGCGGTAACCGGCGGTAACACGAGCAAATTGTCTAAACATTTAGCAAAAGTGCTCCACATCCAGACGGAGGAATGCACCGGGTTCCACTGTCTTTCTAGCAGCTCTGTAGCCCCGTCCACGAGTAACGTTTCCACGTCAGGTGTTATGTATGCTAGCAGCAACACACGGAGTTAACTCCATGATACAAAGCATGGGTTAATGATTAGAGGAAACTGAGTTAGTTAGTTAGTTAAAGTTTCAGCTATTCTGTCATCAGATTATTTAATACCACTGTTGTTTCTTTTGATGTGAAATATTATTTATTTAATTTAAATAAAAAGCAATGTTAGTTTTGTTCACAATTAGTTTAGTTAGTTTACCTTCTTTTTTTCTCCAAAAGAACCGATAAGAGTACCGTTAAAAGACCGGGTCGATAAGCGGTATCGATAAAAGTAGTAGTACCGTTAAAACCTTAACGATACCCATCCCTACTTAAGAATAGACCATATTTGTTAGGTGTTATTATGAGAGAATGCCTTATTAGGCCCATATTGAGCATATTAAGACCCTCTCATGTACAACAACTTCCTTACAATAAATAAGCACTAATTAAAGGGTTATTAAGGACACAAACTCTCAACTAATGGCTTATTACTTGCAAGGCAAGGCAAGGCAAGTTTATTTATATAGCACTTTTCAACACAAGGCAATTCAAAGTGCTTGTAGAATATGGTCATGTAGAATAAGGCATTAATATGTGTTTTATAATGACTAATAAAGAGCCAATATACTGCTAATATTCATGTTAATTAACAACTAATTGATGGCGAATAAAGTGTTACCATTATTTGATATATATTGAACTAATATTTCTTGTTGGTTTTCAATTCACAGGGTTTGAAGAAGCCTTATAACCCCATCATTGGAGAGACGTATCGCTGCATGTGGCTCCATCAGCACACCAACAGCAAGACTTTCTACATCGCAGAACAGGTAACAGCGGCTCTGAAGACAGCAATAGCAATCTGATTATAATAATAACCGAGCGAGGCTGTCCAACAACAACATCCTCTGGGACCCAAAGCATGCTCTGAGCAGAGAATCTGAACTGCTACCATCTCATCTGAGATCAATAAAGTCAGACTGAAGCATCCTTTGTGCTCCGGTCAGTCCTCTCAGTGAACACAGAGCTACAGATCAGACGCTGAAGGCTCTTTGACCACGTTTCCTCTCAGTGATCGTGATGAAATGTTAAATGTTTGTTTCTCATCTATTGTGTGTTGATATGAGTCTGTTGATGTTACACATGGAGCTGCTGTGATGCAAGTCACATTTCAGACTTGATCTGACCATTAAAGTGTTATCGTATCGTATGATTGGTCAAGAGCTCGATGCACCTGTATCAGATACCTTCCATTAGGGCTGTACCCGAATATCTGAATATTCGTTCGTTGGAGTACTATTCGGGTTTCAATTTCGTTATTCGGATATTCTTTTATTTAAATCTCCAATCTCAACGTAAGAGCTTGTGCCTCTTCGGGGGGTGCTAACACTTAACCATAAACGTTATTATTTACTTTCTCCGTCTTTATATGTAGATATTACTTTTTCGCCATTAATCTCCGTCACGTTGTTTCCATAGCAACAACAACTTCCTGTCAACAGCGCTAACTCTCCTTCAAAATAAAAGCATGTCCATACAAAATAGGAAGCCAAGCCAAATGACACTTAAGACATATTCTTTCACACACACATACGGGTATTGGGCCGAGGGCGACACCGTACTTCCGGTATCTGCCATTTTACGCGAGGTGCAAGCAGCCGTACACCGTCTAGGTGTTGCTAAGCTTCCTGTACTGAATATCATAGTCTATTGCCTTAATCAATATCTAGTCAACTCTAAAATACCACATATATGCAATGGCATGATAATATTATTGTGACAAGTGGGGTATTCACCTGGTGTTTCCAGAAGATAGACGTAGATGCAGCCAAAATCGACGAAGGCCACTTTCGAGGGTCGTTTTTCCATACATCTGCAAGCAGTCTGTAAGGGCAATCGGACAACCCACACAGCTCTAGTTTACGCTGGTAACGACCAAGAGCACACCCCTCAAGTCCAGAGATGTAATCCGAAGACATGCAGCGATTTCTTCGGTCGTTAATTCAGGAAAAAAACCTAGTGCGCTCTGCCTGGCTACGTTAGCTAGCTGTTTATATTTGCACCTCCAGGAAAATGGCGTATTTATATATATGTGGCGCGCGTTGCATTGTGGGTAGCTCGTGACGTCACTGTGTGAAAGTAACAAACACAACGAGATATCCTTTTCAATTTCAAAGAACACAAATTGAGTTAAATACATTAACAAATATAAAACAACAACTGTAGAACTGCTGATTACTACCGAATATCCGGAGCCCGAAAAATGGTATTCGGGACAGCCCTAGGCTTCCATAATACATTATCTGGGGGAAGTTGTTGTAGTTTTAGCTGAATTGAAATCCAATGTGTCCCCATGTATCTTCCCTAGTAGCCTTCGAGCTAACTAAATAATGTGTTTTTCCTTCAGGTATCCCATCATCCTCCTGTTTCGGCGTTCTACGTCAGCAACAGGAAGGACGGATTCTGCCTCAGTGGAAGCATCCTCGCTAAATCCAAGTTCTACGGTACACTCAAATCTCACTAACGTCACACACAGCCACCTTTATAAGTAAATAAAATACTGTGATCGCTAATTTTCACGGTGTTGATGCAATTCTTGACGTCCTGCAGAGTATTTATTGCGCTGATATTGTATAATTTATCTTCTGACTGCTGCTGTTCACGTTTTTAGGAAACTCCCTGTCGGCCATATTGGACGGGGAGGCTCGGCTCAATTTTCTCAACCGAGGAGAGGACTACGTGATGAACATGCCCTACGCTCACTGTAAAGGTCAGAGGTCGTAGATTGATGCTTTTAATCTGAAGTTAATGTTGTGTTTTATATATTTTTAAGTGTGTTTGAGTTTCAAGAAAAGCGCTCTATAAATAAAATGCATTATTATTATTATTATTATTATGATGTACCTGATAGAAGATTATTTAATTATTCTCCTATCAATCCTCCACCTCGCCTCAGTTCATGTATCTCTGTCTTTACATTTGATGGTATTCATTTTATTTTTATTTTAATGGTAATTAATTTGAATGTTTTATGTCTTTTTATTGTCTTTTTTTGTATCTTATTTTATTTTATTTTATCATTTTTACACAACTCCATCATACACAATGTTGTTGTTTGTTTTTCATCTGTAAAGCCAACGGAGACAAACGTGTGTTGTGATATTGGGCGACACAAATAAAGTTTGATTTCATTTGATTTGATTAAAAGAGGACAAAACCTCAGAGTTGATTGGGCAGAAACTCAAACATTTTAATTATCCGGCTATAACTTCCATTATATCTTCTTCATGTCTCTCCTACATCAACATGTGTCCCCTCTTCTGCATGTCTCTTCTACATCAACATGTGTCCCCTCTTCTTCATGTCTCTCCTACATCAACATGTGTCCCCTCTTCTTCATGTCTCTTCTACATCAACATGTGTCCCCTCTTCTTCATGTCTCTTCTACATCAACATGTGTCCCCTCTTCTTCATGTCTCTTCTACATCAACATGTGTCCCCTCTTCTTCACGTCTCTTCTACATCAACATGTGTCCCCTCTTCTTCATGTCTCTTCTACATCAACATGTGTCCCCTCTTCTTCATGTCTCTTCTACATCAACATGTGTCCCCTCTTCTTCATGTCTCTTCTACATCAACATGTGTCCCCTCTTCTTCATGTCTCTTCTACATCAACATGTGTCTCCTCTCTGGAAAGAGACTCTGAAAGTTTCAGGAACAAAGATTCTCTCTTTTTGATCCATTTCTATAAAAACCTGTCTGAAAATGAGCTGATCAGATTTTGGCCACTTGATGATGTCATAACGATGTTTTGTCTTGTGTAACCATGAGCCAATCAGCAACCAAGGTAACCCCCCCCCCCCCCCCTTATCACCTGAATCTCCTCCTAGAGCTCCATTGAGTTCTTTGTAACCAAATGTCTCTCAGAGGGGCGTGGGGAGGGGCTCCTTATTTTCATCTAAAGTAACAGACAGAGAATCAGCACTTTGGAAACAGGGCTGAAACAGAGGGGATTATGGGTAATACTGCAATGATCTGTTTGGTGTTTCAGCCAATCAGAGACAGGTTCTGTATATATCTGAGACCTGTAATATATTGATGAAGAACAGTATATTAGGGGATCTTTAATCACTAAACGGTTTTGTTTTCTCTCGTTAGGCATCCTGTACGGCACCATGACTCTGGAGCTCGGCGGCCAGATCACCATCGCCTGCGAGAAAACAGGCTACAGCGCTCAGCTCGAATTCAAACTGAAGGTATGGCTGTATTTATTGATCATTTCAGTCTTACTTTGATAGAGAAGAACCTATTCTCAGCTTTTAATACTAGTTGAACATAACGTTTTAAAATCTAGTTATTGTATTTTTTATCATGTTTTAAATTATTGTTTTACTCCTATTGTGTTATTTGATATTGTATGTATTCCCTGTACAGCACTTTGGTCAACTGAGGTCGTTTTAAAAGTGCTATATAGATAAATAAAGATTGAGATATTCTGGCTGCAAGTAACACATATTTTCATTATCGAGATGTATTGTCTATGTTCTGTGAAATGTAAGAAAACAATTTATAATCTCAACTCTAGTTTCTTAAGGTCTTGTAAACGTCTTGTTTTGTTGGTTCACAACCCAAATAAATGACTTGAATATAATAGAAATGCAGAGAAATGCAGCAAATCTCCATAATCATGAAACTTTTCAGACATTCCTGCATAAAGAATGACTAACAATTAATCGATTATCAGTATGTATCTAATCATTGTAGCTCTAGCTGAGTGAACAAGCCGATATAGATGCAGTAAAAAACAGTTTCTCACATGACTTTTCTGAATGTGTGACCCCACCACGCCATCTCCACCATACCAATCCTCCTCCCTCCTGAAAAACATCCCATTTTCCTAAACAAGCGACAGGTACACTTCACACAAAGCCACCAGGGGATCACAACATTTCCATTTAAAACACCACAAGAGCTCTTTACTTCCACAAGTTAAATTGGAAGTTCAATTTCTCTTGTTATTGAATGATTGAACTGCAGCCTCTTGTTCACCTCCGCTCCATTAGCCTTATGCATTTAAACAGGAAACAAACTACCATCCTGTTTCAAATGACTACAGACGCACAGATGTAGATTAAACAAGACAAGTCACACATTAGGCGCTTTCACACCAAGTACTTTGCCGTACTCAGTTCCCATTACTTAGTTCATCAGAACTCTTTAGTTCTCATGAACTAAGTACAGATCGCGTTCACACCGGAATAAGTCCCTGGGGGAGGATTAGGCAAATGAAGCCGCTGACGTCACTTCTTCTTCTTCTGCTTTGGGTTTACTGGCAGGCCGCAAACAACTTCACGGCGTATACTGCCACCCGAAGTCCCCGGCCGGAAGTCCCCGGAGTTTGGGACTGGCTTCAGTAGAAGCTGCTGGGACTCCCAGCAGCTTCTACTGAAGCCTTCCGAGTAAATCCATGGATGTATAATAAGAACTGGATACAGCGTGGGAGGCGGGGTCTCGTTATTTCCTATGAGAGCTGCTCATTGGCGTATGATGACAAAATGGCCCAACTTTTGAGAGAGCGAAACGTCACAGATTACCCAGCATGCCTAGCTTTCAGAGCAGAAGAACCCGTATGTGCGCTCACAGAGCATGCGCCCTTTAAGCCCCGCCCCCCGAGCTCCCACTCTCGGCTCAGTAGAATGAATGGAGACAGAAAATAAATCTAGATTCGGCTTTCAGTGCATTTCACAACTTTAAGGACCGAATGATTCGAATAAGGGCTAAAACATAGTTCATGCTGGGTAGTTTATTTACTTTTAAAAAAAATTATCCGCTGATTTACAGACGTCTCTTTCCCCATGTTAGTCAATGGGGAAAAGTCTTTCTGGGCCCAGTGACGTCACGGACCGATACGGAAATTGTAGTACCGCCGTTTGGACACAACGAATATTTTCATCAGAGTCCGGCGCACTTCCTGGGGGCTTGGGCAAATCGCCAGAACGCCGACACCTCCTCATCTCCTCATCTCCCATGTTTTTTTTGTGTTGCCATAAGTTAGTCTCTCTCCGATGGTGCGCGGGGCAAATGCTAATGCTAATAATGCTAATGCCAGCAAATAAAATGGCGGCTTCACAAAACTTTTCCGAGTTTTACGGGGCGTGCTTTGCAATCCGCCCAGCCAATCAGAAATGGGAACCTTTTTCTCCCACGAAAGTACCTGCTCTCTAGCAGGGACTGAAAAGGGGGTGGAAAGGTTCTCGTGAACTAAGTTCTAGTTCCGGATTATTTTGGTGTGAACGCAACATTTCAAGAACTATCGGAACTATACTGGGAAAAGTACTCCGGTGTGAAAGCGCCTATTGTTTTTCTCCATAGGAACAACAGGAAGTAAACTGAATGTGTATCTCTCCTGCCTTTACCCTTCTTTAAATCCCCCTCCCATGTCTTCTATGTACACTCCTCTCCTCCCCTCCTCCTCCCTTTACCCTCTTGCTTTCCTCCCTCCCTCCCCTCCTTTATTCCTTCCCTTCTCTCCTCCAGCCTTTCCTGGGTAGCAGTGACTGTGTCAACCAGATCTGTGGGAAGATCAAGCTGGGGAAAGAGGTGTTGGCCACGCTCGAGGGACACTGGGTAAGAGACACTTTGCACACATTATTCTGACGACTATTCGTTATATAATTTTAAAAAATGGTAATTTAAATCTTTATCATCACATTATACATGGCAATAACATGCTGGCTATTACAATCATGTAACAAAAGGCCAGCAAGGCAATACAAAATAAAAGGCTAGGGGTATGTCTTCATGTTATTATATTCTTAAAGATACATGTATCTATTAGCTATTGTTCCAGTCAACTGTCTTTGTTTTGAGTCTTGTATAGAGTAGTGTTAATTTCGTCAGCTATTTTTTTATTTAGTTTTAGTCTTAGTCCTGTGTTAAATTTCCCTTTTAGTTTTAGTCATATTTAGTCACCTACATCCTGTTTTTATTTAGTCAAGTTTTAGTCGACTAAAAGTCTGAATTATTTTTTAATAATTCAGTCTGTACACAACTCGTCACTCACTCGCGCTGACGGGGGGGGGGGGTATTCGGTTAACGCGACCACTGCTCCCAAGCCCTGTTGTTGCCATTTTATTTTCTGTTAAATAAGGTTAGTTAGACCAGTGTTTTACAAAGTGGGGGCCCCGACCCCCCGGGGGGCCGCTAGGGGGCGCCAGGGGGGTCACTCAAAGTTTGAGGGAAACAGTTTTTTTTGTTTTTTTTAATGTTATTAATAACTGCATATCTATCAATCTATGTGTCCTTTGATGCCAATCTTTTTATATTTTTAGTTTTTGAATCACACGACCGCCCTTCAAGCCAATCAGAATTGAGCTGCCGCTACTGAGAGTGAAAATCTGCTCAGCTTTTGGAGCAAGTGAGAGCTAGTGAATGTTTCGCTCTGCAGCTGGACGAGAGCACGGATGTAGCAAATGTCGCAGAATTGCTAGCATACATCAGATTTATTTCAGAAGACAACTTTGTTGGGGAAATATTATTTTGCAAAGCACTGGAAGGTAGGACCACAGGAAGAGACATTTTTCAAGTTTTAGATGAGTACATCATCTCAAACGGACTTGACTGGTCTCGTTGTGTGGGTGTGTGTTCAGATGGGGCAGTGGGGCTGTGACCGGCAAAGAAAGCGGAGTGACAGCTTCGATATTACATCATAAATGATAAGAAAGTGTTTCAAGAGCGCAAAGTTGTTGAAAAACATATGCCAAAAGCTTCCGTTATTTATTTTGGTCTCGGCTCTCATATCTCTTGGCTTCTTAAAAACAGCGGAGATCAGCTGCTGAACTGCTGTTGTCTTTCGCTCCGGTGATTGGCAAATCTGGGTGATGCCTGCTGATATGATTTAGCATGTTTGGCGTGTGTTACCATTAGCATACCTCGTCCGATCCACCACTCGCACACGCCATCGTTATTTAGTCCACAGGGAACCCGAAATGTTCCCACACAGCTGATTTAGAAGAAGCAGGTGGGTTCTAGCTCCTGTGTGTTATCTGAAATCGCCATACTAACTTTTCTTCTTCTTGTATTTTGTTCGTTTTGTTAAGGGCGGCTGGCAAACAGCTTCTAGGCGCAATACCGCCCCCTGGATTTTATATAGTGTAGTGGATACTGCCCTGAATGACAGACTTTTTTCCCACTCGTAAAAAAAAGGCGTATTCGTCGTGTGACTGCGTGTGCCGAACCGTGACGTCCGAACCGTGACGTCCGAACCGTGACGGTACGGGACGAATACGGATACCGTTACACCCCTAGCATCTAGAGCAGTGTTTCTCAAACTTTTTCATACCAAGGACTTAACCTATAAAAAAACACTCGCGGACCTAACTCCACAAATATCAAAAACCACATAGTTTTTCTAGAACAGATTACAAATCGCCTGAAAATGGTACAAACAAGTGGCAACATGTGTGATCAAGGTGCTGCGCTGGGCTATATCATGCAATCGAAACTTAAGCTCGCTCCATCGCGGAGATATTCCCGCGAGAGTGCGGAAAACTTAAATGTATTTATTTATTTCAAATGTGATATTTTACCTATATACTCACGGACCACTAGGGGGCGCTCACGGACCACCAGTGGTCCGCGGACCACACTTTGAGAAGCACTGATCTATAGTGAAGTGAATGCTATCAGTGTCAAATAGAAGAAGCTCTGAACCCACCGTTATATACAGAAAAACTGCTTCAATGTCTTCAGCTAAGTAATGAGCCCTTTGTGACTTTCCCCTTTAAAGGACAGCGAGATCTTCATCAACGACAAGAAGACGGGGACCGTGGAAACTTTCTGGAATCCAACGACCGAGCTGAGACAGAGTCGACTCACTCGATGCACCGTTCCCCCCGAAGAACAAGGAGAATCTGAATCAGAGAGGTGAACATGGACTTAAAATCACAACTGTTTGATCCTTTAAAAGTCAAATTATCATATAATCATTAACTTCATGACTCTGGTTCCTTTTATAATCCTCAGACTGTGGCAGCATGTGACTCGGGCCGTCAACAACAAGGACCAGACGGAGGCCACCAACGAGAAGTTCTTCCTGGAGGAAGCCCAGAGGAAGTCTGCGCGCGAGCGGAAAGCTAAATGTGAAGAATGGAACCCCGCGCTGTTCGAGCAGGACCCCGTCACCGGAGAGTGGCATTACAGATATGCCGAGTGAGTGACTCCTCTGCTGCTTTAAAGAAAATCAGGCTTAGAGTTATTACCCTTTAGTCACCGGCTTGAGCTTCAATCTCAGGATCCATGTATCTGTGATCCTCTCCAGAATGGAAGTAGTCATCACATACAGAGCATCAACTAGTTCCTTCACATGCTGTCCTTCACATGCTGATATCCAAGAGAGGGAGTTACACAGTCACAAGATGGAGGAGTAGAAAGCAGTATTCAATGTTTACTTCAGATTAGCTCCACGTCAGAAATGAGCATGCTTGATGTCTCTCTCCATAGAGGCTGAATCATCATGTTAATCACATAGCTATCATATGCCTCAATCAGTCCTGATGCTCTTCTGGGTAATCACACATCCTGTCATGTTCACAGCTGCAGTTGATACCTTTGTTATCACGTTACTCTCAGACTGGAAGAGGACATTCAGTATTTTCCCAACATTTTTCACCCTATTTTTGTTTCTAAATCTCCCACTCTCCTTCTCTTTCTCTACACCTCTCCTCTCCCATGTGTCCGTCTCACTTTATTCTCCCTCCTCTCTGTCTCCTCTCCCTCAGCACGAGGCCGTGGGATCCGCTCAACGACTTGATCCAGTTTGAGAAAGACGGCTGCATCCAGACCAAGGTCCGACACCGCACCCCTATGGTACGTTCTGGCAGTCTTATTAGTCTGAGTAACCAGGGGCCGCGGAGGGACAATTGCAAGTGCCAGGTAGGTCGTCCCGATCGAAATAAAACAGCTCACCGCCTCAGCCACCTTCCACGCAGCATTCGGTGCACCGTCTTCATTGCCGCTTCTTCTCTGTGTGCCGTTGTCACCTCCTTATACTTTTGTGTCTCTGTTGTTTCTCCCCTTGCACGTGCTGTTCTCTCTGTATGGGAGGGAAGGTTATGCTAAGTGCATGCTAAAGGCCGTAGGTGATATTTCCTTTTGTTGCCTGAGAAATAATAATAATCTTTATTTGTTGTCAAGTCTTCTCTGATTTTGGTGCAGTTGAAAGGGACTCGAAACATCGACTGGACTTTGAAACAGGATTCCACTCCAGTGAAACAGCAACGGTTACTTTTTCAGTCTTTTATGTCAATAGTTGACTTGAAAACAAATTTCCATTTAGTTGCCGAATGGGTCTTTTAGGTGAAAAACCTTTGAAGACAAGAAAGATGCATTAGACAACTTGCAATAGTCATTACAATAAATAAAGCATGCACACAATACACTGACACTGCTGGGCAGACTAAGCGCAGACATGTTCATTTTAAACATGAAATCAATTCTCTAAACCAGGGGTGCCCACACTTTTTCAGCTCGGGAGCTACTTTTAAAATGACCGAGTCAGAATGATCTACCTACATTAAAAACGCTATTTATATATATATACTGAGTATACCTTGTGTTGGTGTACCTTGCATAACTGCATGGACCCGTATGGCACAATACAACTCAGTAAATGTTTGGTCATTACGTCAATTTATACCCTTTCTTTAGTAGAATTGTATACAGTGGAAGGCTAACTAGGTCATCAGCCGCGCATGCGTGGTGAACTGCGTGTTCGAAGATATGAGATATCAGACTGGCTTACCTGTACATCAATCAAGTGGCAAATGCCATAGTAAGTATGGATGGATGTAAGTAAGGATGGATGATAAGCTAATTATTTATTTTTTCAATGCCATGCGATCTACCACACTACCGTTGCGATAGACCAGTCGGACGTATTGGGCACCCCTGCTCTAAACCAAAGCTCTTTTAAAATCTCAGCAGATTCAATTAACTGGATTTTATTTATCCTCCTTCGTTTCGAAAGGAGCCAGTTGAGGTGGTTCGGGCACCTAGTAAGGATGCCACCTGGGCGCCTCCCTAGGGAGGTGTTCCAGGCACGTCCAGCTGGGAGGAGACCGAGGGGTAGACCTAGGACCAGGTGGAGGGATTATATCTCTTCGCTGGCCTGGGAGCGCCTTGGGATCCCCCAGTCAGAGCTGGTTGATGTCGCCAGGGAAAAGAAAGTTTGGGGCTCTCTGCTGGAACTGCTACCCCCGCGACCCGACCACGGATAAGCGGGAGAAGATGGATGGATGGAGGGATGGATGGATGGGAGGGATGGATGGATGGATGGATGGATGGATGGATGGATGGAGGGATGGATGGATGGATGGATGGATGGAGGGATGGATGGAGGGAGGGATGGATGGATGGATGGAGGGAGGGAGAGAGAGAGGGAGGGATGGAGGGATGGAGGGATGGAGGGATGGATGGATGGAGGGAGGGATAGATTTTTTATTAGAAGTGTCCTACGAAGCTGGTTCTCTTTTTAGCAGGCTAGATCTCCATGGTAACTTATACTGAGCGGCTAGCCTGCAACCTAACCTGCTCCGGAGCAGGTTAGGTTGCAGGCTAAGAGCTCAACTCAGTGAAAGCACCGCCTGCTGACCAATCAGAGCTCAATGTGCGGAGTTTAAAGCGATCAAGTCATATTACAGGAGAAAGGAAATACAGAAAAGCTGCCGTCGCAGGAAAGACGGCCGGCAAAAATCACCGACTGTGTGAACGTGAACATTAATAGAATATCACCTCCATCTTCAGAGCAATCTGACTATTATAACATTAGCGTTAAGAAAGCTTACTTAAATATCTGCTTGAGCGATCCACTTGATAACCTGCGTCGTAGTACAGTTTAGCGAGAGCGCGTATGTTTTGGATTAGGCCAACCGGCTAACTCAAACATATCCAGGTTAGGTTGAACCGGCTTCGTAGTACAGGCCTCTAGTAAGGAGAATTAAAAAAAACAATAAAACATTTATAAACAAGTGTTATTTACAGATTTTGAGGTTAAATGAGATTTTACAGCCTTTTAAATCCTTTCACTTGTGTTCGTTGTGCAGGCTTTTGTAGATTCTTGTAGAACAGACTCAAGTTTTGACTTCACTTTCATCAACCCTACACTGTTTATTTCAAGTGTGTATTATTTTCTAAATACAAAATGTGAAGGTTAAAGATACAGTACACTGAAAGCATTATTGTGACTGTTGGTTTCTTTTTAAATCTTCTATAGATTACGTGATAATATGGATAAATGCCGACCACAATAATCTTTCGTCTTTGCACCTTTAACCGTCTTGTTGTTGTCGGGCAGATCTGCAATCTTTCTAAATGTTCCAAATTGCATCGAATAAAAAATAAAGCATTAAGAAGCAGAAGAGCTGTAGTAACCCTGTTGAACTGAAGGAGTTATGAGTGATTATGATTTAAATGGATCCCTGATGTCCCAGCATGCCTTGCACCTTCATTTGCGTGCCAATGCCGACCAGCATGTTCCTGTTAAAGTGTTTTTGTTGTTGCATCAAAACACCCTTTTGTTGTATTGTTGTGTATGCAAAATTCTGTTTGTGTTTACTGTCCTTGTGCGGTTGCTTCAATGTGTTTTCTGTGTGTCTCATATTTGGTTGTTGTGTGTGTGTGGCCTGTGTGTTTGACCTGTTTGTGTGTTTTTGTGTGTATCGTTGTGTAGGTGACGGTGCCAAAGAGGAAACACAAGAGCGATAAACCCAAGAAGCCGGAGAGCGGATGTTCCTCTCCTGAACCCGACCGCCAGGACTCGTCTGGCAGCGAACGTGAGTCTTCGTACACATTTACACAGAGATGGCAAAAGTACACACATCCTTTACTCAAGTAGAAGTACAGATACTCGTGTTTAAAAATACTCTGGTGAAAGTAGAAGTACTGACTAAACTTCTTTACTCAAGTCAAAGTAAAGAACTTTGAAATGTCCTTCAGTAAAAAGTACCCATAACTAGCAGCTGCTTTAAAGAGTACCTGACCTCCCTTTATATTAATAGAACAATAATGTCATTGTTAGCTAATGAATGTTTCCATGCTGAACAACGGCAACATGACAACGTTTCCATTGGTCCCTCTTCTTTAGAGAAGACCAGGAAATGATGGATACACGGATCGTGTTCAAATCAATAGGCACGCAATGACTCTAAAGAATAATGATCACGCATCAAACACACATTCAGACTAAAGGAACCAGCTGTTTGGAAAATGAGAGAAGTAGAAAGTACAAGTATTTGAGTTCAACATGTAAGAAGTAGAAAGTACAGGTATTTGTGTTCAACATGTAAGAAGTAGAAAATACAGGTATTTGAGTTCAACATGTAAGAAGTAGAAAGTACAGGTATTTGAGTTCAACATGTAAGAAGTAGAAAATACAGGTATTTGAGTTCAACATGTAAGAAGTAGAAAGTACAGGTATTTGAGTTCAACATGTAAGAAGTAGAAAGTACAGGTATTTGGGTTCAACATGTAAGAAGTAGAAAGTACAGGTATTTGGGTTCAACATGTGAGAAGTAGAAAATACAGGTATTTGAGTTCAACATGTAAGAAGTAGAAAATACAGGTATTTGAGTTCAACATGTAAGAAGTAGAAAGTACAGGTATTTGTGTTCAACATGTAAGAAGTAGAAAATACAGGTATTTGAGTTCAACATGTAAGAAGTAGAAAGTACAGGTATTTGTGTTCAACATGTAAGAAGTAGAAAATACAGGTATTTGAGTTCAACATGTAAGAAGTAGAAAGTACAGGTATTTGAGTTCAACATGTAAGAAGTAGAAAATACAGGTATTTGAGTTCAACATGTAAGAAGTAGAAAGTACAGGTATTTGAGTTCAACATGTAAGAAGTAGAAAGTACAGGTATTTGGGGTTCAACATGTAAGAAGTAGAAAGTACAGGTATTTGGGTTCAACATGTGAGAAGTAGAAAATACAGGTATTTGAGTTCAACATGTAAGAAGTAGAAAATACAGGTATTTGAGTTCAACATGTAAGAAGTAGAAAGTACAGGTATTTGAGTTCAACATGTGAGAAGTAGAAAATACAGGTATTTGAGTTCAACATGTAAGAAGTAGAAAGTACAGGTATTTGAGTTCAACATGTAAGAAGTAGAAAGTACAGGTATTTGAGTTCAACATGTAAGAAGTAGAAAGTACAGGTATTTGAGTTCAACATGTAAGAAGTAGAAAGTACAGGTATTTGTGTTCAACATGTAAGAAGTAGAAAGTACAGGTATTTGAGTTCAACATGTAAGAAGTAGAAAATACAGGTATTTGAGTTCAACATGTGAGAAGTAGAAAGTACAGGTATTTGAGTTCAACATGTAAGAAGTAGAAAGTACAGGTATTTGAGTTCAACATGTAAGAAGTAGAAAGTACAGGTATTTGAGTTCAACATGTGAGAAGTAGAAAGTACAGGTATTTGAGTTCAACATGTAAGAAGTAGAAAGTACAGGTATTTGAGTTCAACATGTAAGAAGTAGAAAGTACAGGTATTTGAGTTCAACATGTGAGAAGTAGAAAGTACAGGTATTTGAGTTCAACATGTAAGAAGTAGAAAGTACAGGTATTTGAGTTCAACATGTGAGAAGTAGAAAATACAGGTATTTGAGTTCAACATGTAAGAAGTAGAAAGTACAGGTATTTGAGTTCAACATGTAAGAAGTAGAAAGTACAGGTATTTGAGTTCAACATGTAAGAAGTAGAAAGTACAGGTATTTGTGTTCAACATGGAAGAAGTAGAAAGTACAGGTATTTGAGTTCAACATGTAAGAAGTAGAAAGTACAGGTATTTGAGTTCAACATGTGAGAAGTAGAAAATACAGGTATTTGAGTTCAACATGTAAGAAGTAGAAAATACAGGTATTTGAGTTCAACATGTAAGAAGTAGAAAGTACAGGTATTTGAGTTCAACATGTAAGAAGTAGAAAGTACAGGTATTTGAGTTCAACATGTAAGAAGTAGAAAGTACAGGTATTTGTGTTCAACATGTAAGAAGTAGAAAGTACAGGTATTTGAGTTCAACATGTAAGAAGTAGAAAGTACAGGTATTTGAGTTCAACATGTAAGAAGTAGAAAGTACAGAAACATGTACTTAAGTACAGTAACGAAGTATTTGTACTCCACTACTTCACCTCTGCATTTACACGAAAATGTAAAGCCTACATATCCCTCTTTGTTTAGTGTGGAGCAATTTACTACATTTTAAAAGTACAAACATGCATTAAAACAAAACCAATTCACATATCTTGTAACAGAAGACTTTAAAACGTTCTGCCAAGCACAGACTTGTCTCTCACTGAGCTGGTAAACAGCGCCCCCTGCTGGTGGTTAGGTTAAAAACTAAATGATAGAAAGATACTTTATTGATCCCATTTTGGGAAATTACTTCGTTGCAGAAGCAGAAGTGTTTTCAGACATTAAAATACTTTAAAAAGTGGAATGGAGAATGAACAATTACAAATAAAATGAAAAATATTATATCAAATATAAACAAAACAATATAAAATATTCTGGAGAACTTAAATAAAAAGTCCAAAATACTACAGGACTTTTAAAAGAAAGGAGAAACTCAAATCTTATATTCTTAAAACTGATTGTTTTGTACCGTGGCACATGTGTAATGAATGAAAACGTGCTTTCTGTGTGTGGTATTTAACATGTTGTACACACACTTTCAGGACACAAAAGCAAGCATAACAGTCGACTGAGGAAAAAGGGAGCGGACCTCAGTGAACTTCAAAGTGCCATTGAAACCATAAAGAAGACGCAGGAGGACATTAACAGGTGGGACCACGAGCATATATAACTCTATATATATACTGTATGTCAGTGTTTCTCAAAGTGGGGTCCGGGTAAAATGTCACATTTGAAATAAATAAATGCAAAGTGTTTCTCAAATTGTTTAAAAATGACTATAATAGGTTGCAACAAAGACACGCAGTCAATGAGAGCATAAACAATGCTAAATAAATGGAACAGTGTAAATATTTAACTTGTGTTTAATGTTGAATTCATGTTCAATTTGGGCCTGAAACCATAGTTTTACTGTATTGTATTTTGAAAATCCACAGCGGAGGTTTGTGTCGTACGACATGCGGTGTATGTTGCATATCTCTCATTGGCAAACGATCTGTGACGGTCTGTTGGCTCGGACTAATACATGTAATTTACATTTCATATGAGGTGTAAAACCTGAGCATTTTAAATCACGAAATGCTTGTAGTTGTATTTGCGTTGTTGATTTAATGTGTGAACGAGGCGATATAGAGAAGGTCACGTTAAGCTGTCATTATTAGGCTGTAATTTGTTATATGGTTATAGAAAGTTTGAGAAACACTGCTGTATATGTGCTTTATATATACTGTATATACAGTATATGTAACTGTATATACTGTATATGTAACTGTATATGTACTGTATATGTCACTGTATATGTACTGTATATATACTTTATATGTAACTGTATATATATATACTGGATATGTACTGTATATATACTGGATATGTACTGTATATGTAACTGTATATGTACTGTATATGTAACTGTATATGTACTGTATATATACTTTATATGTAACTGTATATATACTGTATATGTACTGTATATGTAACTGGATATATACAGTATATGTAACTGTATATGTACTGTATATATACTTTATATGTAACTGTATATATATATACTGGATATGTACTGTATATATACTGGATATGTACTGTATATGTAACTGTATATGTACTGTATATGTAACTGTATATGTACTGTATATATACTTTATATGTAACTGTATATATATATACTGGATATGTACTGTATATATACTGGATATGTACTGTATATGTAACTGTATATGTACTGTATATGTAACTGTATATGTACTGTATATATACTTTATATGTAACTGTATATATACTGTATATGTACTGTATATGTAACTGTATATGTACTGTATATATACTTTATATGTAACTGTATATATACTGGATATGTAACTGTATATATACTGGATATGTAACTGTATATATACAGGATATGTAACTGTATATATACTGGATATGTACTGTATATATACTGGATATGTAACTATATATACTGGATATGTAGCTGTATATATACTGGATATGTAACTGGATGTATACTGGATATGTAACTGGATATATACTGGATATGTAACTATATATACTGGATATGTACTGTATATATACTGGATATGTAACTATATATACTGGATATGTAGCTGTATATATACTGGATGTATACTGGATATGTAACTGTATATATACTGTATATATACTGGATATGTACTGGATATGTACTGTATATGTACTGGATATGTACTGTATATATACTGTATATGTACTGTATATATAATGGATATGTACTGTATATATACTGAATATGTACTGTATATATAATGGATATGTACTGTATATATACTGGATATCTACTGTATATATACTGAATATGTAACTGTATATATACTGGATATGTACTGTATATATACTGTATATATACTGGATATGTACTGTATATATACTGGATATATACTGGATATGTACTGTATATATACTGTATATATACTGGATATGTACTGGATATGTACTGGATATGTACTGTATATATAATGGATATGTACTGTATATATACTGGATATGTACTGTATATATACTGGATATATACTGGATATGTACTGTATATATACTGTATATATACTGGATATGTACTGGATATGTACTGGATATGTACTGTATATATAATGGATATGTACTGTATATATAATGGATATGTACTGTATATATACTGGATATCTACTGTATATATACTGAATATGTAACTGTATATATACTGGATATGTACTGTATATATACTGTATATATACTGGATATGTACTGTATATATACTGTATATATACTGGATATGTACTGTATATATAATGGATATGTACTGTATATATACTGAATATGTACTGTATATATAATGGATATGTACTGTATATATAATGGATATGTACTGTATATATACTGGATATGTACTGTATATATACTGAATATGTAACTGTATATATACTGGATATGTACTGTATATATACTGGATATGTACTGTATATATACTGGATATGTACTGTATATGTACTGTATATATACTGGATATAACTCCTGTGTTTCTGCAGGAACATCAGCGTTCTGCGGAGCCGTGCAGCCGGCCGGGTGGAGAGCGCTTCGTTCCTCCAACAGCGCGACTACGTCATCATCGTTTTCCTCATCCTCCTTCAGGTCCTGATCAACTATGTCTTCAAGTAGCAGACACACACACACACACACACACACACACACACAGACACAAGATCGTGGGGGACTAAGAGATGTGAACTTTGACATCTTGCTCTTTATCAAATCCTACTACAAACGTCCAGAAAAAAGGTGGAGACTTTCACACAGAGACTTTTTTTTAAAAGTTGTTTTTATTTTTATCCAATCCATTCCAAAGCTCTGGGGAGATCCACAGATTTCAAAGTGAAGAGGAGGAGGAGGAGGAGGAGGAGGAGGAGGAGCAGCGAGAGGAAGAGGAGGGGATGAAGTCTCTACTGCCACTCTGGAGCTCGTTGATTTGTCTCAATGTAGAGGCAAAGACAGCAGCCATTTTTAGCTCTTATTCGTTGTGTTTTTCCCTCGATTGAGTGACACTATCCTGTGACTTACATTTCATTTTTAACAGGGAACCTTTTAACTTGGACACAAATACCAGGACTCACAGATTCCTTTCATTGTAATGTTCTTTTGTTTGCTTGGTGTGTCCTGTGTGAATAACGGTCTGCTCGCAGCAGTGATAAGGGAGAGAAAAACAAAGTGGTCCAATCTATGTGACTTTTATTTTTTTATCAGCTGGGGGCGTGTTGACAAAGAAGATAAATAACACAAATAATATTCGTTCAAAGGAACAGAAGATATAATTTCCGCTGTATTATAAAACTTCACCTTTTTGCATACAAAGAAAAAAGTCAGCGTCATTGCAGGTAGCGTGTAAAGACGAGCTCATGCTAACGACATATTGTACAGTATTTTATCTTCATGCAGAAATGCACTGCAAACGGCAGACATGTTGTTAATATCGTTTTTTTTTATCAGTTGACATTTTAACATTTCTGCTCTGAGGAGGTTGTGAGCATCGACAAAAGATTATTTTTTGTGATTTTTCATGCGTTACAGTGACTACTGCCCTAGTTTGAGGTAAAAGGGGTTGATTTGTTCTAACCAAGTCATCAGAGCTCAGTCTAAAATAAGCCTTGTTAGACCTGATGGTGAGATAAAGACATCTAAATGAAAGTGCTGAGAGTTGAGAAAAGCCAGTTAGCTTAGCTTAGCACAAAGACTGAAAACAGCTAGCTCTGTTCAAAAGTAAACTCTCTTACACCTCAAACACGTGTTCTTTAGAGTTTGCTATGTTGGTTTATATGTTTCCTTTGGGCTGAGCAAGGCTCGGTTTGGAGTCTTTATGCTAAGCTAAGCAGCTAGCTTCATGTATACTGTACAGAGAGGCATATCAACCTCTTATCTAACTTACAGCAAGAAAGTAGTAAACTAGGTTTACCTTTGAAACTCAACATGTCAGGGTTTGAAACCACACAGAACTAATCTGAAAGGTGTAAAGACGAGCTAATGTTCTACAAACCGACTCCAGACCAAGCCATGGGAGACAGAAAAACCCTTTCCCTCAAATTCATATCATTGCTTTCAGTGCTTTTTGCGCCTCAGATGCTAATAGAATAGACACTTTAGTGAGCTACTTAGTCGCAGGAGGACGTAGATGTTTTTTCTAACTATCACCACAGTAAACCATTGCAACGTACGCTAAGTACCAGCCAAACTCAGTGTGTAGAGTAGGAGTCGACCCCGTTCACTGTGTAAATATCCAACCAAACACTGAGGGTCACAAACCACACCGACACTCCCGCGCTTTGTGCACAAGCCAGTCTTTTGTAACCCTGTGTGTCTTCTGTCCACTGCTCGATACACATGGACATGAGGGAGAACAACTGTGTGTTAATCAGGAGTTTGCTGGATTGCAAGAAGTAAAGGACGTTTTGGAGAGATTCAGTGGAGTTTTAATCGGTCCGCCTTCCTCTTTGGAAACATGGATTTTAAAGACTCAAATATAGGCTACAGTAAAGACTCACAGGAAACAGCTTTCTAACTCAGTGGACTTATGGGGAAATGAACACCTCAGCGTTAACAGTAGGGCTTGCACAATGAATCTCAATGTTATCAAAACTGCAATATGGACTATTGAAATATCCAAATTGCAGTAAATTGTATTGTGAAGCTGCAGAGAAGTCCCACTCTACAAAAGGTATAATCTTTATTGACTCATCATTTTTACAATATAAGCAGGAAAACAAATATTGCTTCCTTGTCAACGAACTTGTATTCTGACCATTTGTTTTCATGGGTGAAGGCACCACAGATCGAGCAGTCTGTAAGAGGTCCAAAACAACTTTTTGGAGGCGATTCAAAAATATCTGACTCATATGATATCTCTACTGTCAGGATGTTTAGCCTTGTGGACGTTTAAACATCTGATATCCTCCACTGTCAGCAGACTGAAAGATCTTTGTAACGCTAACACAGGCTCAAAGAAAGACTGGTAGCATCGTTGGGAAATAGAAAGTTACCCGGCTGGCCCGTGTGTATCTGTACCTGTTTTATTGTGTATCCTCATTGCCTCGATCACATCATCTTAAATCCAGATGTTAGAATGTGGAGAAATAAGTTTAATAAAAACCAGTGCCTTCTAGACTCGGACTGGGGGAGGGGGTGGATATAAAGGGGAGTTTAGTGGAGTGGGGGAGCAAAACAAAGTGTCTAAGTGTGAATTTGTAATAATGGGAACTATCTGGAATGAAAGCAAGTGGTGGTGGGACTCTGACTAGTGTTGGGAAAGGATCATGGCCACAGGTGAAAACATGCATTTGAAGTCAGAATTCTGGCTTAAATCACTCAAACTCACAGATATTTTTTTAACATACTGCAATAACTTTATTCTCAGTTTTATATCCACTCGAACATATTAACATTTCTGCTCTGAGTAGGTTGTGAGCATTAACAGAGAGATCAAAAAATACTATTTTCTTAAAATGAGTCATCAGAATTAAATCTAAAATATGCTTTTTTTGACCTGATAGTGAGTTTAAGACAGAACTAAAAGTGTGCTTATTTGCTTTCTTGCTAAGAGTTGAGAGATGAGCAGCCAGTTAGCTTAGCGTAGCACAGAGACACATCTAGCTTGCTAGGCAGTGTAGACAGATAAGATCTCTTACATATTACATTTATTTGATGTAATCTGTCAAAAATATTGTCAATAGAGAGCTTGTGAAGTTAGTGTAAACTGTTACCAGTTAAAATGCGTTATGCTATTGCTAAGTGCTAAGCGCTAAGCTAAGCAGCTACTGTCTTTAGCTTCATCTGAACTGTACAGAGAAGGGTATCATCCTCTTCTTACAGGATCTCATTTACAGCAAGAAAGTGAGTTAGTGTATTTTCCAAAAGTGTTCAATCAGAAACCTTGCAAAGTTAATTTATGTTGTTACCTTTGGATAAAACCAGGCTCTGTTTATAGTGTGTATGCTAAGCTAAGCAGCTAATGTCTTTAGCTCATAATGATGTATAGAGAGGGCTGTGATCCTCTTATTAAGAGTAAGGGTTATTTTTCCAAAAGGGTTCAATCAGAAACCTGGTTAATTTATGTTGTTACCTTTGGTTCAGTTAGAGTCGTTATGGCTAAGCTAAGCAGCTACTGTCTCTGGCTTCATATGAACTTAAAGCAAAGAAGTAAGTAGGTGTCTTTTCCAAAAGTGTTTCAATGAGAGAGCTTGTGAATTTAGTGTTTTATTACTTTTATACAGACTCAGGCTCTGTTT
>NW_022991251.1:0-13784 GCF_902827175.1 Gymnodraco acuticeps
ACAGTGAGCTCTGTGAGACCTCTCTCTGCTGGGCTACCTGAAGCCTCTCTTCCAGAGGTCTCTGAGGGTCCCACAGCGAGGCTCCTGTGAGACCTCCTCTCTGCTGGGCTACCTGAAGCCTCTCTCTGGGTCTCTGAGGGTCCCACAGTGAGCTCCTGTGAGACCTCCTCTCTGCTGGGCTACTGAAGCCTCTCTCTGGTCTCTGAGGGTCCCACAGGAGCTCCTGTGGGACCTCCTCTCTGCTGGGCTACCTGAAGCCTCTCTCTGGGTCTCTGAGGGTCCCACAGCGAGCTCCTGTGAGACCTCCTCTCTGCTGGGCTACCTGAAGCCTCTCTCTGGGTCTCTGAGGGTCCCACAGTGAGCTCCTGTGAGACCTCCTCTCTGCTGGGCTACCTGAAGCCTCTCTCTGGGTCTCTGAGGGTCCCACAGTGAGCTCCTGTGAGACCTCCTCTCTGCTGGGCTACCTGAAGCCTCTCTCTGGGTCTCTGAGGGTCCCACAGCGAGCTCCTGTGAGCCCTCCTCTCTGCTGGGCTACCTGAAGCCTCTCTCTGGGTCTCTGAGGGTCCCACAGCAAGCTCCTGTGAGACCTCCTCTCTGCTGGGCTACCTGAAGCCTCTCTCTGGGTCTCTGAGGGTCCCACAGTGAGCTCCTGTGAGACCTCCTCTCTGCTGGGCTACCTGAAGCCTCTCTCTGGGTCTCTGAGGGTCCCACAGCGAGCTCCTGTGAGACCTCCTCTCTGCTGGGCTACCTGAAGCCTCTCTCTGGGTCTCTGAGGGTCCCACAGCGAGCTCCTGTGAGACCTCCTCTCTGCTGGGCTACCTGAAGCCTCTCTCTGGGTCTCTGAGGGTCCCACAGTGAGCTCCTGTGAGACCTCCTCTCTGCTGGGCTACTGAAGCCTCTCTCTGGGTCTCTGAGGGTCCCACAGTGAGCTCCTGTGAGACCTCCTCTCTGCTGGGCTACCTGAAGCCTCTCTCTGGGTCTCTGAGGGTCCCACAGCGAGCTCCTGTGAGACCCTCCTCTGCTGGGCTACCTGAAGCCTCTCTCTGGGTCTCTGAGGGTCCCCACAGCTGAGCTCCTGTGAGACCTCCTCTCTGCTGGGCTACCTGAAGCCTCTCTCTGGGTCTCTGAGGGTCCCACAGCGAGCTCCTGTGAGACCTCCTCTCTGCTGGGCTACCTGAAGCCTCTCTCTGGGTCTCTGAGGGTCCCACAGCGAGCTCCTGCAGTAAACAGTGATAGTCGGAGGGGGTAGCTGCAGACTGAGTGAGAGAGGAGGAGCAGACTCCTGCAGGAGGAGAGCTAAATATCTGAGTCTATATTTAGAGATTCAGTCTGTGTCCTGAGGAGGACACTTCCTAAAATACACAAGTATACACAATAATACTTTAACACTTGTATTTTCATACATTTTTAAGAGCTACTTAATTCCACATATCCGTATATTATTACAGCATACCGTAGATATTCTACTGTATTGTGGTATTATTTTATTATTATTCTATCTTCCAAGTATATCTTTTTCTTATTCCTGGAACTTCCTTGCTTACTTTTTTGATTTTTGATTAGAAAAGGTCCCAATTCTTCTTTCGGGGGGTTTCCCTCTCCTGGAGTGTGTTCTGTAGGTTTGAGTGCATGTAAATGGTCTGCAGAGGCTAAAATCCCTCCATTGGACTCATAGTTGTCATTGTTTTGTTTGTCTACCCTCCCTGTAAAGCGTCTTTGGGTTCAAGAAAACGCTATAGAAATATAATTTATTATTATTATTATAGTGACGTCACTATGGAACACTCGCTCTCCTATTGGCTAGCGCTCCGGCACATTGTACCTGATAGCCTAAGGGGCGGGACATCTCTAAGAGGTTGACCAATCACAACCGAGCTGGACAGCCAACCGATCACTGATTAACTGACTCACTTTTTAAACATTAATCTATACATTTGTAAATATTTGACATCCTCAGTGAGAGCCAATGGGCTCGGAGCAGAGCCACAGACAGGAAGTCAGAGAGGCGGAATAACAGGGGATTTGTTGACATGAGAAACGGATTCATCCATTACTTTCCACATCTGTCGTGTAACAAAGAGATCAACACAGAACACTGTGTGCACACCCTTCAGGACATACGATGACATGTAACAGAAGAAATGTTTGAGGGGTGTGTTCAGGTCCTCAGAGAGCCCCCTCATTGTGGAGGGTGTTACGCAATCCCACTGAAAACAGAGTCAGTGAAGGCAGCAGCGCAGCAGGAATGCAGAGCGGGTCTCTGTTGATCTTACAGTTTGAGGTTCTTCCCATAGACACATGCAGGGGAGCATGGAAATATGTTTGTTCCCAGTGCATGCTGGGACATGCTGTGAGCCCCCTCCCCCCTGCACAGGTCCATCTGGTCCTGGAGGTGCATCCTTCAGTGTAGCGGTGCTTCTTATATTCATTATATATTTGTAATCAGCCGTTTTCAAACTGGGGGTGTTAAAGCATGCAGGATTCATAAAGACTAAGCACTATCGTGACATGAGATCAATCTATCAACAGATCCAACCATTACAAATACCAACCACTCAATTTAAAACCAACCAGCCAATTAACAACCAACCAATCAACCAAAAAACCAACTATAAAACAACCAACCGACAACCGACAAACCAACCAACCAACCAACCAACCAACCAGGTAAACAAACAACCAACAAACCAACCAACCAACTAAACAACCAACCAACCAACCAACAAACCAACCAACCAACTAAACAACCAACAAACCAACCAACCAACCAACCAACAAAACAACCAACCAACTAAACAACCAACCAACCAACCAACCAACCAAACCAGGTAAACAAACAACCAACCAACCAACCAACCAACCAACCAACCAACTAAACAACCAACCAACCAACCAACCAACCAAACAACCAACCAACCAGGTAAACAAACAACCAACAAACCAACCAACCAACCAACCAACCAACCAACTAAACACAACCAACCAACTAAACAACCAACCAACTAAACAACCAACCAACCAGGTAAACAACCAACCAACCAACCAACCAACCAACCAACCAACCAACCAATAAACAACCAACCAACCAACTAAACAACCAACCTACCAACCAACCAACCAACCAACCAACTAAACAACCAACCAACTAAACAACCAACCAAACAACCAACCAACCAATCAATAAAACAAACAACCAACCAGCCTAACAACCAACCAATTAATAAACCAAACAATTAACCAAATACAAAACCAATAAACAATGAAATACGTTATTTAACACTGACATTGTAACACAGTGTTGTTTTACCGAGTTATAAATCCTCACTAAAGTACATCATGTCCTTTTCTGATTTCAACAGATGTCTACGATTAGTCTCGACCCACTGAGTCTAACTATCGACTGATGATTGTTGATCACATTCTCATTATGTAAATAAGTGAGAAAGCACCAATAGTCAACCGTACGGTACCGTCACCCGGACGGTCAGATGTTTGGATCAAAGACCAGTATCTGAACAGTGAGGATGTGTCGTGCTTTTACTGCAGTGAAGTAGTACGTGTGTAAAGAGGTGTGTGCAGGATCTGGAGGATCAGGTTTGGAAAGTGTTTACTTGTTTGGTGTCGCCGAGGCGTGCAGGAGGAACGGCGAGATCTTATGATTACAATTCAACTTGATGGGGTTAAATCTCAAAGAGGAGTTTATTAACTATGTGTGGCATTGTAACACATGGCAACCGTTACTGTCCAGGGCATTTGTGTAATTATTGTGTGTTGTTTATATATTATTATTGTATAATTGATAGTCCATTACAGAGCTGCAGAGGATTTTAGAATCAGAATATTAAATTTACCCCAGGGGAGAATTGGGTTTCATGGCAGTTACTCCATTTTAAGAAAACAATTCATAAAAGATAAATAAAAAATAACAGAAAAAAATAATGTATACAAGAGGTTAAAGTAGAAATGTCCAATAAAATCTAAAATATTTATATCAAAATAAGAATTTAAAGTAAGAATGTGCAACAAAAAAAATAATATTAAAATGTAATATATTTATAGAAACATTAGAAGTTACAAAATGCCTAATAAATATATACAAATAATATAAATATTGATATAAACTCAGTAAAGAAGGAGCACATTGTACCAGAGTAGATCTCATGTGAATATACACAGTGGTGTTCTGCAGAGGCTGGAGATCAGGAAGTATCGATGGAGAACAAATACAATATATTGACAAAATAAACAAATGCCGGGATACGGTACAGAGAGAAGAAGAAGGTTCTACCGACTTCTATTCTGAAGAAGAAGAACGCATGGAATAAATGATCTTCTGTACGCAATTCATTACCTTATGTTGAACTTTAAAAGGTTCTCCTGTGCAACGACAAATTCTCTACAAGAGGCGACACGTCCCCACAGTCACCGGCACCCTGATGTCACACAGGTATGTGACCGCAGCGGAAGAGTCCTCTCCTGCTGATGTTCAGGTGTATATCAGTATGTAGTGTCTCTACTTTAAAGAGTCCTCTCCTGCTGATGTTCAGGTGTATATCAGTATGTAGTGTCTCTACTTTAAAGAGTCCTCTCCTGCTGATGTTCAGGTGTATATCAGTATGTAGTGTCTCTACTTTAAAGAGTTCTCTCCTGCTGATGTTCAGGTGTATATCAGTATGTAGTGTCTCTACTTTAAAGAGTCCTCTCCTGCTGATGTTCAGGTGTATATCAGTATGTAGTGTCTCTACTTTAAAGAGTTCTCTCCTGCTGATGTTCAGGTGTATATCAGTATGTAGTGTCTCTACTTTAAAGAGTCCTCTCCTGCTGATGTTCAGGTGTATATCAATAGTGTCTCTACTTTAAAGAGTCCTCTCCTGCTGATGTTCAGGTGTATATCAGTATGTAGTGTCTCTACTTTAAAGAGTCCTCTCCTGCTGATGTTCAGGTGTATATCAGTAGTGTCTCTACTTTAAAGAGTCCTCTCCTGCTGATGTTCAGGTGTATATCAGTATGTAGTGTCTCTACTTTAAAGAGTCCTCTCCTGCTGATGTTCAGGTGTATATCAGTGTGTAGTGTCTCTACTTTAAAGAGTCCTCTCCTGCTGATGTTTCAGGTGTATATCAGTATGTAGTTGGTCTCTACTTTAAAGAGTCCTCTTCTGCTGATGTTCAGGTGTATATCAGTATGTAGTGTCTCTACTTTAAAGAGTCCTCTCCTGCTGGTGTTCAGGTGTATATCAGTATGTAGTGTCTCTACTTTAAAGAGTCCTCTCCTGCTGATGTTCAGGTGTATATCAGTATGTAGTGTCTCTACTTTAAAGAGTCCTCTCCTGCTGATGTTCAGGTGTATATCAGTATGTAATGTCTCTACTTTAAAGAGTCCTCTCCTGCTGATGTTCAGGTGTATATCAGTATGTAGTGTCTCTACTTTAAAGAGTCCTCTCCTGCTGATGTTCAGGTGTATATCAGTATGTAGTGTCTCTACTTTAAAGAGTCCTCTCCTGCTGATGTTCAGGTGTATATCAGTATGTAGTGTCTCTACTTTAAAGAGTCCTCTCCTGCTGATGTTCAGGTGTATATCAGTATGTAGTGTCTCTACTTTAAAGAGTCCTCTCCTGCTGATGTTCAGGTGTATATCAGTATGTAGTGTCTCTACTTAAAGAGTCCTCTCCTGCTGATGTTCAGGTGTATATCAGTATGTAGTGTCTCTACTTTAAGAGTCCTCTCCTGCTGATGTTCAGGATGTATATCAGTATGTAGTGTATCTACTTTAAAGAGTCCTCTCCTGCTGATGTTCAGGTGTATATCAGTATGTAGTGTCTCTACTTTAAAGAGTTCTCTCCTGCTGATGTTCAGGTGTATATCAGTATGTAGTGTCTCTACTTTAAAGAGTCCTCTCCTGCTGATGTTCAGGTGTATATCAAGTAGTGTCTCTACTTTAAAGAGTCCTCTCCTGCTGATGTTCAGGTGTATATCAGTATGTAGTGTCTCTACTTTAAAGAGTCCTCTCCTGCTGATGTTCAGGTGTATATCAGTATGTAGTGTCTCTACTTTAAAGAGTTCTCTCCTGCTGATGTTCAGGTGTATATCAGTATGTAGTGTCTGTACTTTAAAGAGTCCTCTCCTGCTGATGTTCAGGTGTATATCAGTATGTAGTGTCTCTACTTTAAAGAGTCCTCTCCTGCTGATGTTCAGGTGTATATCAGTATGTAGTGTCTCTACTTTCAAGAGTCCTCTTCTGCTGATGTTCAGGTGTATATCAGTATGTAGTGTCTCTACTTAAAGAGTCCTCTCCTGCTGGTGTTCAGGTGTATATCAGTATGTAGTGTCTCTACTTTAAAGAGTCCTCTCCTGCTGATGTTCAGGTGTATATCAATATGTAGTGTCTCTACTTTAAAGAGTCCTCTCCTGCTGATGTTCAGGTGTATATCAGTATGTAGTGTCTCTACTTTAAAGAGTCCTCTCCTGCTGATGTTCAGGTGTATATCAGTATGTAGTGTCTCTACTTTAAAGAGTCCTCTCCTGCTGATGTTCAGGTGTATATCAGTATGTAGTGTCTCTACTTTAAAGAGTCCTCTCCTGCTGATGTTCAGGTGTATATCAGTATGTAGTGTCTCTACTTTAAAGAGTCCTCTCCTGCTGATGTTCAGGTGTATATCAGTATGTAGTGTCTCTACTTTAAAGAGTCCTCTCCTGCTGATGTTCAGGTGTATATCAGTATGTAGTGTCTCTACTTTAAAGAGTCCTCTCCTGCTGATGTTCAGGTGTATATCAGTATGTAATGTCTCTACTTTAAAGAGTCCTCTCCTGCTGATGTTCAGGTGTATATCAGTATGTAGTGTCTCTACTTTAAAAAGTCCTCTCCTGCTGATGTTCAGGTGTATATCAGTATGTAGTGGCTCTACTTTAAAGAGTCCTCTCCTGTTGATGTTCAGGTGTATATCAGTATGTAGTGTCTCTACTTTAAAGAGTCCTCTCCTGCTGATGTTCAGGTGTATGTCAGTATGTAGGGTATCTACTTTAAAGAGTCCTCTCCTGCTGATGTTCAGGTGTATATCAGTATATAGTGTCTCTACTTTAAAGAGTCCTCTCCTGCTGATGTTCAGGTGTATATCAGTATGTAGTGTCTCTACTTTAAAGAGTCCTCTCCTGCTGATGTTCAGGTGTATATCAGTATGTAGTGTCTCTACTTTAAAGAGTCCTCTCCTGCTGATGTTCAGGTGTATATCAGTATGTAGTGTCTCTACTTTAAAGAGTCCTCTCCTGCTGATGTTCAGGTGTATATCAGTATGTAGTGTCTCTACTTTAAAGAGTCCTCTCCTGCTGATGTTCAGGTGTATATCAGTATGTAGTGTCTCTACTTTAAAGAGTCCTCTCTTGCTGATGTTCAGGTGTATATCAGTATGTAGTGTCTCTACTTTAAAAAGTCCTCTCCTGCTGATGTTCAGGTGTATATCAGTATGTAGTGTCTCTACTTTAAAGAGTCCTCTCCTCCTGATGTTCAGGTGTATATCAGTATGTAGTGTCTCTACTTTAAAGAGTCCTCTCCTGCTGATGTTCAGGTGTATGTCAGTATGTACGGTATCTACTTTAAAGAGTCCTCTCCTGCTGATGTTCAGGTGTATATCAGTATATAGTGTCTCTACTTTAAAGAGTCCTCTCCTGCTGATGTTCAGGTGTTTATCAGTATGTAGTGTCTCTACTTTAAAGAGTCCTCTCCTGCTGATGTTCAGGTGTATATCAGTATATAGTGTCTCTACTTTAAAGAGTCCTCTCCTGCTGATGTTCAGGTGTATATCAGTATGTAGTGTCTCTACTTTAAAGAGTCCTCTCCTGCTGATGTTCAGGTGTATATCAGTATGTAGTGTCTCTACTTTAAAGAGTCCTCTCCTGCTGATGTTCAGGTGTATATCAGTATGTAGTGTCTCTACTTTAAAAAGTCCTCTCCTGCTGATGTTCAGGTGTATATCAGTATGTAGTGTCTCTACTTTAAAGAGTCCTCTCCTCCTGATGTTCAGGTGTATATCAGTATGTAGTGTCTCTACTTTAAAGAGTCCCTCTCCTGCTGATGTTCAGGTGTATTCAGTAGTAGTGTCTCTACTTTAAAGGAGTCCTCTCCTGCTGATGTTCAGGTGTATGTCAGTATATAGTGTCTCTACTTTAAAGAGTCCTCTCCTGCTGATGTTCAGGTGTATATCAGTATAGTAGTGTCTCTACTTTAAAGAGTCCTCTCCTGCTGATGTTCAGGTGTATATCAGTATGTAGTGTCTCTACTTTAAAGAGTCCTCTCCTACTGAGGTTCAGGTGTATATCAGTATGTAGTGTCTCTACTTTAAAGAGTCCTCTCCTGCTGATGTTCAGGTGTATATCAGTATGTAGTGTCTCTACTTTAAGAGTCCTCTCCTGCTGATGTTCAGGTGTATATCAGTATAGTAGTGTCTCTACTTTAAAGAGTCCTCTCCTGCTGATGTTCAGGTGTATATCAGTATGTAGTGTCTCTACTTTAAAGAGTCCTCTCCTGCTGATGTTCAGGTGTATATCAGTATGTAGTGTCTCTACTTTAAAGAGTCCTCTCCTGCTGATGTTCAGGTGTATATCAGTATGTAGTGTCTCTACTTTAAAGAGTCCTCTCCTGCTGATGTTCAGGTGTATATCAGTATGTAGTGTCTCTACTTTAAAGAGTCCTCTCCTGCTGATGTTCAGGTGTATATCAGTATGTAGTGTCTCTACTTTAAAGAGTCCTCTCCTGCTGATGTTCAGGTGTATATCAGTATGTAGTGTCTCTACTTTAAAGAGTCCTCTCCTGCTGATGTTCAGGCTCCATGCTCAGAGATCTCATGACGATGAATCACTGCAGGAAAACCTGGGATTTCAGCCTTTGCAGACCATTTACATGCACTAACAGCTATAACACACTACAGGGAAGGGAACACCCCTAAACAAGAAGTGGGCCTCTTTAAAGAGGCCTGCAGCGGATCGTTATTGCCCCAAACACACCGACAGAGAAGTACCCAGAGCCTCTACTGCATTCAAAGTACTAAAAACACTGTGAAAACACTCCTAGAGCATTCAAATCCTTACTCAGGTAAACAAATGTAAGTACTATCATATATCACATATTTAACAAATCAGATTTTGTGTACAATATTTAGCCTACTTACAAAGCATGTTACTGCTGTTGATGTTTAAGGTTCACACACACACACACACACACACACAGCACTGCGAGCAGCTGCTGGAGCTTTTAAACCCCGTTTGGCTGCTTCCATTATCGGACAGGACTGCACGACTTGATGTTTCAAAATGTCTTAAACATTTTGACTTCAAAATCCTCCAGAATCTCACATGTGTGTGTGTGTGTGTGTGTGTGTGTGTGTGTGTGTGTGTGTGTGTGTGTGTGTGTGTGTGTGTGTTAATACTGTGACGGACGATGGTCGCCTGCGGCTGCAACGCAACGCTATTTAAACCCTGGCGTCAGCAATAAGTCTGGTTCCATTATCGGACGTAGCCTGGGTTTATTAATATTAAACCATAGACGTATTAAACGCGTTATGTATTTCGTGCATTTTGTCGCTAGAAATGCCTCAAAATTGGTCTTAACGCACACTTTGCAAGGTTTTTCAAATATAATACATTCCCACACATGTGTATATATACACATCAAGCATTAAACACATTAACATTTGTGTGAAGCTCACTCAGTTTCGTTATGTTTTTTTCCGGGGAGAAATAGAAGAAGCGCTGTCGCTCGGAGTCGTGTCCGATAATGGGCGCCTGCTCCGAGATTCCCGTTAAACGCTATTTAGCTCCCTCAGCTAACAGCCGGTTTCTAACGGACTTTACCGGGGACCGGCGCCGGTAGAGAGGAGGATAAAGGCGGTCCCGGTGTGACAGAGAGGATCCTACCTTGTTGTCTCGGCTGGTTTTCCCCTCAGAAAGCAGGATCATGTTTAGGTCATTCTCTCACATGTGACGTCCATGTTTGCTTCTGCTCGGAGGAGAAGCTCCAAGCTAACAACAGCAACATGGCCACTTCCGGTAAGGAGTTTCAAAATTAAAGGTGACGATGCTGGATTACAGAAGACCTCATGAGCTGGGATAAGTACTTAGTAAAAGTAGAAGTACTCACATCTGGTATTTAGTAAAAGTAGAAGTACTCAGATCTTGTACTAGAGTAAAAGTAGAAGTACTCAGATCTGATAGGCCTACTTAGTAAAAGTAGAAAGTGCTCACATCTTTTTCTTGAGTCCAATAACAATACATGTATTCTGAAAATGTCGAAAACCTCTCCCCAGTGCAGCTACTGCTTCTTAATTAGGTGCACTTTAATATAAAAAGTCAGTCATTGATTATCTGTGCAGCAGTAATGCTTTTATTTTGAAGCCGGGTCACTTGCTTCCGGTATTATCACGTGTTTCTTGACGCAGATGCAGCTGTCAGTGAACTGGTACATGACAGTTAGTGGATATTTAATAATAATAATAATAATAATAACAATACGCTTTCAAATACCATTTACATGCACTCACACCTGTAGTAGGCCTACACACTGCAGGAGAGGGGGCACCACAGGAAGACATGTTTCTGTATTAAGTACTTTCACTTTGAATATTTTAACTCGTTTTATCATATATTTCAAATAATCTCAATACCAGATATTAACATTAATTTTTAGTTTACACAATGTGGTATTAGTACTTTTACTCTAATATATACAGAGTTGAGAGAAGTACTCAGATCCTGTACTTGAGTAAAAGTAGAAGTACTCTGATCTTGTACTTGAGTAAAAGTAGAAGTACTCAGATCTTGTACTTGAGTAAAAGTAGAAGTACTCAGGTCTTGTACTTGAGTAAAAGTAGAAGTACTCACATCTTTTACTTGAGTAAAAGTAGAAGTACTCAGATCTTGTTCTTGAGTAAAAGTAGAAGTACTCAGGTCTTGTACTTGAGTAAAAGTAGAAGTACTCAGGTCTTGTACTTGAGTAAAAGTAGAAGTACTCCAATCTTGTACTTGAGTAGAAGTACTCAGATCTTGTACTTGAGTAAAAGTAGAAGTACTCAGGTCTTGTACTTGAGTAAAAGTAGAAGTACTCAGATCTTGTACTTGAGTAAAAGTAGAAGTACTCAGATCTTGTACTTGAGTAAAAGTAGAAGTACTCAGATCTTGTACTTGAGTAAAAGTAGAAGTACTCAGATCTTGTACTTGAGTACAAGTAGAAGTACTCAGGTCTTGTACTTGAGTAAAAGTAGAAGTACTCACATCTTTTACTTGAGTAAAAGTAGAAGTACTCAGATCTTGTACTTGAGTAAAAGTAGAAGTACTCAGATCTTGTACTTGAGTAGAAGTACTCAGATCTTGTACTTGAGTAAAAGTAGAAGTACTCAGATCTTGTACTTGAGTAAAAGTAGAAGTACTCCGATCTTGTACTTGAGTAAAAGTAGAAGTAATCAGATCTTGTACTTGAGTACAAGTAGAAGTACTCAGGTATTGTACTTGAGTAAAAGTAGAAGTACTCACATCTTGTACTTGAGTACAAGTAGAAGTACTCAGGTCTTGTACTTGAGTAAAAGTAGAAGTACTCACATATTTTACTTGAGTAAAAGTAGAAGTACTCAGATCTTGTACTTGAGTAAAAGTAGAAGTACTCAGATCTTGTACTTGAGTAAAAGTAGAAGTACTCAGATCTTGTACTTGAGTACAAGTAGAAGTACTCAGATCTTGTACTTGAGTAGAAGTACTCAGATCTTGTACTTGAGTAAAAGTAGAAGTACTCAGATCTTGTACTTGAGTAAAAGTAGAAGTACTCCGATCTTGTACTTGAGTAAAAGTAGAAGTAATCAGATCTTGTACTTGAGTACAAGTAGAAGTACTCAGGTATTGTACTTGAGTAAAAGTAGAAGTACTCACATCTTGTACTTGAGTACAAGTAGAAGTACTCAGGTCTTGTACTTGAGTAAAAGTAGAAGTACTCACATATTTTACTTGAGTAAAAGTAGAAGTACTCAGATCTTGTACTTGAGTAAAAGTAGAAGTACTCAGATTTTGTACTTGAGTAAAAGTAGAAGTACTCAGATCTTGTACTTGAGTACAAGTAGAAGTACTCAGGTCTTGTACTTGAGTAAAAGTAGAAGTACTCACATCTTTTACTTGAGTAAAAGTAGAAGTACTCAGATCTTGTACCTGAGTAAAAGTAGAAGTACTCAGATCTTGTACTTGAGTAGAAGTACTCAGATCTTGTACTTGAGTAAAAGTAGAAGTACTCAGATCTTGTACTTGAGTAAAAGTAGAAGTACTCAGATCTTGTACTTGAGTAAAAGTAGAAGTACTCAGATCTTGTACTTGAGTAAAAGTAGAAGTACTCAGATCTTGTACTTAGTAAAAGTAGAAGTACTCAGATCTTGTACTTGAGTAAAAGTAGAAGTACTCAGGTCTGTACTTGAGTAAAAGTAGAAGTACTCAGGTCTTGTACTTGAGTAAAAGTAGAAGTACTCACATCTTGTACTTGAGTACAAGTAGAAGTACTCAGGTCTTGTACTTGAGTAAAAGTAGAAGTACTCACATATTTTACTTGAGTAAAAGTAGAAGTACTCAGATCTTGTACTTGAGTAAAAGTAGAAGTACTCAGATTTTGTACTTGAGTAAAAGTAGAAGTACTCAGATCTTGTACTTGAGTACAAGTAGAAGTACTCAGGTCTTGTACTTGAGTAAAAGTAGAAGTACTCACATCTTTTACTTGAGTAAAAGTAGAAGTACTCAGATCTTGTACCTGAGTAAAAGTAGAAGTACTCAGATCTTGTACTTGAGTAGAAGTACTCAGATCTTGTACTTGAGTAAAGTAGAAGTACTCAGATCTTGTACTTGAGTAAAAGTAGAAGTACTCAGATCTTGTACTTGAGTAAAAGTAGAAGTACTCAGATCTTGTACTTGAGTAAAAGTAGAAGTAATCAGATCTTGTACTTGAGTAAAAGTAGAAGTACTCAGGATCTTGTACTTGAGTAAAAGTAGAAGTACTCACAGTCTTGTACTTGAGTAAAAGTAGAAGTACTCAGGTCTTGTACTTGAGTAAAAGTAGAAGTACTCACATATTTTACTTGAGTAAAAGTAGAAGTACTCAGATCTTGTACTTGAGTAAAAGTAGAAGTACTCAGATCTTGTACTTGAGTAAAAGTAGAAGTAATCAGATCTGTACTGAGTACAAGTAGACGTAATCAGATTGTACTTGAGTAGAAGTACTCAGATCTTGTACTTGAGTAAAAGTAGAAGTACTCAGATCTTGTACTTGAGTAAAAGTAGAAGTACTCGATCTTGTACTTGAGTAAAAGTAGAAGTAATCAGATCTTGTACTTGGTACAAGTAGAAGTACTCAGGTATTGTACTTGAGTAAAAAGTAGAAGTACTCACATCTTGACTGAGTAAAAGTAGAAGTACTCAGGTCTGTACTTGAGTAAAAGTAGAAGTACTCACTTTTACTTGAGTAAAAGTAAAGTACTCAGATCTTGTACTTGAGTAAAAGAAAGTACTCAGATTTTGTACTTGAGTAAAAGTAGAAGTACTCAGATCTTGTACTTGAGTACAAGTAGAAGTACTCAGGTCTTGTACTTGAGTAAAAGTAGAAGTACTCACATCTTTTACTTGAGTAAAGTAGAAGTACTCAGATCTTTGTACTGAGTAAAAGTAGAAGTACTCAGATCTTGTACTTGAGTAGTAGAAGTACTCAGATCTGTATTGAGTAAAAGTAGAAGTACTCAGATCTTGTCTTGAGTAAAAGTAGAAGTACTCAGATCTTGT